>NW_013671842.1:47538-52843 GCF_000517525.1 Limulus polyphemus | reverse complement strand
ACAGATTATATACAAATAATTGTATACAATTCTTTAATAAATAATACACACGAAGTAAATAGTTGAGTTTGTCAATTTTTAAAACTGCATTTTCTCATGTCTGTTCTTTTATAATTACTAAAACACAGTAATCATATATTACCCAAACGATATTCTTTCTGTACTGTTTAACTCACCGTCTCTAATTCTCTGTCAACCAATCCACGAACGCGCTTCGTCTTACAAAAAAACTGTAGAGTCATTAACCTCACCTGCTCAACTTGCATAGCCAATCTTTTTTTTTTCCCCCTTTATTTATATCTGCGTTCACGATCAGACAATTTTCATTCTCATGTTGCAGCATTTAACTTCCTTATTCGTCTTATTATCTTAGTTTTCTCTCGTTGTCTCTTGACATGTACACGAAGAAATATGAATCCCCATGACAGTGGTCTTATCTATTTACCAATTTTTAATATATATATATGTGATCTAACGCAGCGATCGAGATTAATACGTGTAGCTGTAGAGGTCGTCATTAGGGTTTTTGTTTTTATCTACCTATCTTTATACACACACACACACACATCACAATCCGACCACTCGAATCTTCCAGTACACGTGAAGTGTTCGATCTCGTAGGTTTAATACGAGATGTTGCACTGTTATGTTTGTTTGTCTAAGAGCAAAGCCAAAAAATCGAACTTCAGATTTCTGCGTTGTAAGTCCGTAGACTTACTGCTGTCCCTTCTTTCTCAGTATTTTGTAAACAACGCTGCTTCTTCACTCATTTAAACATCCGCAGATGAATAGGTACGTTCGTCTGTATATATATATTACGTATTCATGGCAAAGGTAATAAGGCTAAATGCTGCCGTCCACAATTTTGAACAACTGACCAGAGTGGAGGCAGCCAGCCAGCCAACCATCACCACCATACACTCACTATCCACGCTAAAGGACTGTCTGTCACTCTTATATTCCCCTGTAGCTTAAAGTGCAGAGAATATATATCGTTGTATCACACGGGTTCGAACCCAGCTCGCCAGCTCTAAAATCCAGAGCTTAACCACAAAGCCAACCCGTACTTGCGTACGTATTCCATGAGCCCCCAGCACAACCTAGGTGTAGTGCTTGCTACTCATGGAACACACTATTATAGTACATAGTCCAAAATTTAATATTTTGTTTTATGGTTATTATACATAAATATGTTCCTTAAACAACACGTAATTAAGCAGGGATAATACTTTCGCGCACATTGAAGATATATCAAAGAAACAAACAATTCATTTCGCTAAAATAAAGAAGAAAATATCGTGGAATTTAGCGAACATCCTTGGACCGGCTGAGTTATCGTAAATAACTAAAATGAGCGTTAAATTTTGAAACTATATAGATGAAAAGTTGTTTGTGTTTTAAGCGCAAAGAACCATTTAGCTCTGCATGAATGAAACAACAACCCTTCATATTGGAATCCTCTTGCAAGTAACAAGCCTTCAGGTAACCAACTAGACAGTTTAACCTCGTATATGGTGTTCGTTTATAAGCAAAGAATGTATGCACTACGTTACTTTGAACACGGAATGTGACACTTGAAGTGACATGTTAAAGTGTCATCTAGAAGTGTCAAAACGAGAGCATAAAACGTGATAATCATTTCCTTTAGCCGATCTGATATTATGTGTATAAATAATGCAGGTCACGATCTTTTTTATGTCTGCCTGAAGACAGTCTGAATAGGCTAGTTCCGTCTTGAAGTGAAATCTATTTCATTCTACTGTATTGAATGTATACGCCCACGTCAACATAAAAAATAGGACAATTCACATTTTTGTCACATGAAAAGTAATTTTGAGGGTCCGTGACACGTGGCGACATTATACAAAAAAAAAAAGACTGCATTGGTTGTTATATATATATATAATGTATAGTGATCATGTGTGCCATCATATGGTAGAGAGAGCGCGATTATGGAGTATAGTATCCGGCTTTCCTTTAAAGAGTAGCGTTAGGACAGACTTGCCAAAGGCTGAAGAATCGGCGATCAAGACAACGAAAAATCCAAAGATCCCCCCGCAGGGACAAACGGCTTTAGTGCGGAAGTCGGGACTATCACGGGCCGGCTTATGTTGGGCAACCAAACAAGAGATCAAAATGAAGATGGAGACATTGAGAGAGGCCGACATCCGGCCGTGGGTGCCAACCCTTCCATAATATTGACTCCCTGTGTCGGTCCTTAGTATAAGAATTGACCGTGCGCTCACTCAAGCGTGTTTCGCCCATGAAGTAGTACATCAACAGTCGTTGAGTTCCACACAGGGAGGCTAGCGACTAGACTGGTGTCATACGTCTTGCCTGGCTGAGAAGACTTCGTTCAACGATCAGAGGCTTTCGTTCTACGCTGTCTACAGTATAAGACAGCGTGCTGTATACATGTATAAAGATGTATGCTGAATTACGAAATGACAAATGCAGTCAGGAGGCACGAACTGCTGCAGACCGGATCACTTCTGACTTGAATACAAATTTCACGCCTCTGTAACCACTATAGTGTAGATACAAACTTGTATGTTTGTATGAGTGTCTATGTGTGTGCAGCACACATGGTTGGTTAATCGCGTAGCAACGTATACGATCCAAGTGATTCAAATAAAAGAAATCCTGCCGAAAGGCTAAGATAACATGTGTATCTTTATGCACATAATCACTATCATATCTAGACATATCTGTCATAGCAAATCTTGCCAAAATGTGGCAAATAAACAAGCGTGCTCTTTACAAGTTAAGTTAAAATTATAAAGATTAACTTGTTTGTTGTTAAGTTACACAAAGAGCTACATGAGCTGTGCCCACCACGGGTATCGAATCCTGGTTTTTAGCGTTATAAGCCTTTACACATAAAGATGAAGTACTTTGACAATGCACTGGTTTATGCACAAAAATGCCTGTTGTTTGATGTTATGAAGTAACAAAATACCAAGTCTTTATCTTCCTTATATGGCTTACAAACTCAAACTTGAGTGAATAAATCAAATGTTTTTTTTTCCCTCTCTATTTTGAGAAATTGAACATATTTTTACACGCGCAATAATAAATACACGTTAAACAATTTTGTTCACACAACTTTTATGGTGAATATGAATAATTCAGTTTCCTATCTGTGTAGAGATTCAGTATAACGATGAAAGTAAACACGCACAACCTAATGACTTGTTAATATTCAGATATGTACCAAAACATAAATGCCATTTTTGTAGGTACTTTCTATGATATAAATACTCTAATCAGTATTTAGATAAGCTTAAAATCCATGATAGCTTATTAATGTGATCTTAAAGCGAATTGTGACGTTTTCCTATAGAGCGCGGCTACACTGTTTAACAGAAACATTTAAAATACTCACAGAACCCGTGCACTACCGTAGACAGCCAAAAACTGTTTGGGCGAGAGAGCTGATGAACTAATGAATTATGGTTTGTGTTTTAAAAGAGGCAAAAAGTTCAATACTAAGATTTTAATTATGACACTAATATTTACTATTTAGAAATTAACACTGAAGCGACTTCTACTCTTTGAAGCAAATTTTTCAGTCACTTTTTAAGCTGTTTCGATGAAATTCTGTTCAAGACTAAATTAGAATTTTTGTTTCAGATTATTCACTGTTGTAGTGTAATAATGTGGTAATGTGTAATAATGTGGTAATGTGTAATAATGTGTTAATGTGTAATAATGTGGTAATGTGTAATAATGATTCGAACTTGAGTATATGACTTATTCAGACGATACGGAATACATAACATAAACAAATGTCGAGTAAATTAAGTTTGATCAAACATTAAAGGCTTCTTTGTGAATTACATGATAGATTATTATAAATGGTTACTTTTTCATCTAGGAGAGTTAACGTAAACGATCGTCGAAAACGTAAACCCCCATTAATTAAGAGATGAAAAGCGATGTAGGTTTAACTTACAAAAGACCAAAAACAAGAATTCCCAATATATTTGGATGAAATTTAGAAAACATTCACGTACTGAAAAATCGTTTTACAAGACTAAAAAATAGAATAACTCCAAAAGTGAAGTCGACATATTTGTTTGTTTTGATTTCGCGCAAAGCTACACGAGGGCTATCTGCGCTAGCCGTCCCTAATTTAGCAATATAAGACTAGAGGGAAGGCAGCTAGTCATCACCACCCACCGCCAACTCTTTTACCAACGAATAGTGGGATTGACCGTCACTTTATAACGCCCTCAAGGCTGAAAGGACGAGCATATTTGGTGTGACCCTCACTTTACGCGTCGAGCGCCCTAACCACCTGGCCACTTTTGTCTGACCAAACAGTGTGGTACCGCATGTTTTTGGAGGAACCGGGCCTCGAATCACGAATCCTAGGATTCACTGTACGAGTATATTAACCACCAAATCATACCCGGTCCCATATGAGAAGAAATGGCTGTGACTTAACCTCATTTCTTAGTTGCTTTGAGTTTCATTAATTTATATGCTTACTTTAATATATTTAAGATAGCATAAGATTTTTTTGTTGTTTAGTTTTCTTACAGTAGTGAGTTTTGATCATTTTTATCTATATCATTAAAATGTTTAGTACGTCAGGTACACATTTTCAACTCGGATAAACATTTTAGTGAGGTCTTAATAATTTCTGTTTCTTAATTTGATTTTAGACAGACATATTCAAAACTACTACTACGTTTTCTTCCACGTATATAATAAAAATAGACAACTATTAAATGTATTAATGATAAAGATTTTTAAAACTCGATAAGAAATAACTAAAAAAATTAAGTTGCTTTTCTATAACGAATTACAAAAACTTTAAATGCCGTACGTGTTTATAAAAGTTGAAAAAAAAATTGTTACAGATATTTGAATTTTTATACGGCTGGTTTATGTTGAATTCAAATTATATTCGTCTTAAACAACAGCATTATTAAAATATGCAAGATTATAGTATCTTGAAGGAAGGTATTTATTTCGTATTTTTAACAGAATTTTAGAGGAGTTCATCTCCTTAGTTTGAAAATGCATAAAAAATTAACTTTCTAATCGCACACCAAAACTAAACGAACTGTGTTAACGCTAAGGTGCCAAGGGCAGTGAATTCAAATATGATATTTTATATATATCGTTTGAAAAAAGAAGAAACACCTAATTTCCATAATTTGTATTAAAAAAAAAGCATTCTAACAGAATTTATCTTTTAATTATTTGTGGATAAATATTCCAAGTCAAAGCTTCAAATACTAACCACGTATTTCCTTATATTGTTTGTTTTTATTTTTTGTTTTTTATTTATACA
>NW_013671842.1:46559-47367 GCF_000517525.1 Limulus polyphemus | reverse complement strand
TTCCTTATATTGTTTGTTTTTATTTTTTGTTTTTTATTTATACACAAAGCTACACAAGGGCTATCTGTGCTCTGCCCACCACGGGTATCGAAACCCGGTTTCTAGCGTTGTAAGTCGGCAGACATTCCGCTGTGCCACTGGGGGGCTTTTCCATATATAACATTGACAAAAAACAACAAGTATCCTATGAGATCGAAAGCAGAAAAGACATCAAATGCTAAGACAGAATAGTGTTCTTAGGAAATCATGTTGTACTAGCACTTTTGCGCTACAACAAATTTGGAAAATAACAATACCACATTCGTTAAATTACTAAGACTACTAGACTTAAAACAAGTACAGTATTTATCAAAAGAAATGTTTCTTTTTTTTTTTAGCCGCGGATGAGCGGCTCGTAGAAACGACTATGAGTTTTTTTTTTTTTTCAAGTACAAACTTTTTAGCTCACAGCTTAGTCATCTCCTGACCGATTTGAAATCTAATTATAATTTTCGACTCAGGGGGTCAAACCCTTTCGATTGATGTATTTGACCACGCCCAAGGTATCATAGATTAACTTATTCTATTCCTGCCTAAAATAATTTCAATTTGAGGGTGAACTGGTAGAGATCCTGATGAGTAATAAAATCGAATCGGGTATACGCGCACCCCACTCTTGAAATTGCTGGCGCACAAAAATATCTATACTATTATTCGGCTTGTTTGTATATACGACCGTTACGCTTTAAGACCGAAAACCTGCTGCATAAGCATGCGTAGTTAGAATGTTTCCCCAAGAAAAACAGCGCATGCGCATTATTCACTCGAC
>NW_013671842.1:35605-45584 GCF_000517525.1 Limulus polyphemus | reverse complement strand
TTGGCCGGAAATGTTTTGCGGGTCTCTCCTAGTAGCTAATAAAAAGGGAAACAAAGGTCTCATAGATTAATTTACTCTAATCTCGCTTATAAGAATTTCAAGTGCCGCGGCTATTGAGGATTCCCTTCTGTTCTAAACATATTAGCCTGGTACTTCTGGCATTGGATACATCTGATGCTTATAGTAGTACAAAATCTTATTATATTCGTCATAAAGCTTTCTTTACTTAACATATCCTGAAAGCATCACAACTGACCTTGATACCTGTTAAATGTACAGCTACAATTAACGAAAGTACACTTTTACTTTCACTATTTAGAGCCTATTTATACATGGAATGGACCCGACATATGTCCAAGGTAACTCCATATCTCGTTTTCAGAGTTTTAATGACGACACCTGGTCATGCACTTTCATTTCGTTATTTTAGAACTAACTGTCAGCGAGCGTTGGAAATGTGTCGATATGCTTATATTAACACGGTAAAAAAAGCGTGAATTTAATTGAAGCATGCTCTTTATATTCCTCAAAACAATACATTGTTATTTGACTTAAAACATTTTTTTAAAGACACTTCGTTTCACTGATCGTTGTTTGGTCAAGTGACCCGAGAGGATCGGGTATACCCTGGACCTCTACTTCCCTCCTTGGTTACTGTTACTTTTGTTCGTGAGTGTCGTGGATGTAACTACTCTTACAAGGTTTAGCAGTGAACGGGGATTCGAATCCTGACCTGCAGCTTGAGAGTGGAGTGCTCTAACCACCTGGCTATACAAGACCCTCTTACAAGGCCAACCAAAAACATTTACTACATGTATGTTAGTGCAAGTACTTAGTTCTCTGATTACATAGGCCTGGAAATGTTTTCTCGTTGCACTTCTGCCTACAACTACTTCACTTATTTAACATTGAAATAACCAAACGAAATAAAATGTATCAAAACTCTTATCTTTGATTACTCGTATATTAACAGGACTTATCAGTCCTTTTACATAAAAATTAAATACTAACACAAATGAAAAAATATAACACTTGTATCTAATTATTCATTTATGCGATATCACTAATATTTATTATTTTAGAAGTCTCTATGAGCATTTTATTTTGATTATGATAAATCATCCAACATACTTAGGAAACAAAACTTAGATATAAATGATGATTCGTGTGGAGGCTTTATTTTTACACAAGAAAAACCAAAAATACCTTTTGGAATGAGAAAGCTAAAACTACACCGAAACAACAATATATGTGTGTTCGTAAAAGCCAGTGTAGCTTTGTATTGTTACGTAATCTAAATTTTCGAGAAACTCTCCACACGCCTAGAGGTATAACCAACGCAACGCCTCTAAAAACAGTATATATTATTGGGTTGCTGTAATTGGTGTGCTATAAACTTCGTAAGCTATAACTGTGATTAACGGTTATTAATCGGGAACTTAAGATATATTGACCAGAAACGTTTATAAATTTCGAATATTACAAATCATTCAATTTCAGCGGATTCACATCGGACATTAATACCTTTACGAAAACATTACTTAACGTCGCCGGTAGGAAAAATCGGCGTGTGATCAGTGAATTTCACAGAGGTAGCTTGCTCCCTATTAACTCGCTCATCGTGAATCCTCGATAAGACATGAAGGAAGTTCCAGACTAGAAAGAAGACTTTATATTGCTTGCAAGTTTGTAAAATTTTTGTATAAATAAATCATTGTTTGTAGTAACTATTTGTAATAACTGTTATTGTAAATTGTATTGTTGTGTGTATATTAAAACATATTTGTATTAAAAAAGAAACTGTGTGTATCAATCTTGTTGGCAAATATCATAAATTGGATATAAATCGGCAAATATTTAACTACTAAATTTAAATTATCGTTTAGCTCAGTTTCAGACCATTCGAAATTTTAATATGTAACAATCTATGTAAATATAATAGTACTGTCTGTTGTATGTCCATGTAACTACTTCGCAAGGTGTAGATGGAGGTTCATTGAGTCCATGGGGAGATGCATACAAATTTTTAGTTTTGCATTTTGCGTTTTTTATGGCCTTTTTTGCGATTTTTACCACTACTTCGCCCCCTGTTGATGAATCTTCATCAAATTTCGCATGAAGGTTTGTTGGATTTATGCGGAAATACATACAAATTTGCGGTTTCACATTTTGTATTTTGCTGTTTTTATTGGAGTTTTTTACTATAACATATAAGGGAAGGAACATGTCCTGAGATAAACTTTCATTAATCATGAATTTACATAACTTCCATCCAGGGGACTGGTACTCCAGTCAGCAAACAATAAAGTTAAGTTCTTCCACTTATGAGCACTTCAAATTTTAAACAATTCCACAAATCAGAAATAATTTTATAACTTTTAATATTTTTGTACATATTATTTTGCTCATTGAAGATAAAAAATTGTTATGGGTCTGATAACTCAAACTTATGTATTTTTGTATTAGTAGTCTCTGAATTTTCCCAATCCTGGAAATTTGAGTTACTCTCAGTATTATTCAGTATCAACATTTCAAATTTGGTATAATATGCTATTTATTACTTGTTTTATACAAAAATTGTTTTTTCCCCTTATTTCTTTGTTGCCATCGTTCCACAAACAATGTTGTAACATTATAATGGTCAAGCATTGTTTAATCAATATTGTCATTACTTGGCAATGTTTATTTTAAACACTAAACAATAAAAGTGTAATCTACAGATATATATCGATTTATAGAAGAAATATGATATTTAATATTTATTAAAATACACACAAATATTTATTTACGACTTAGTGATGAAATCACTCTTGCTTGACGTTGCATAATTTGTCCAAAAATGAACCATGCATTGCCGCTTTTATTTTTGGGGATGTCTTGTATATCCCACTTTCTCCAACGTTGCAATACACACACACAGTTTTAAATTGCGCCATATTTGGTAATTTCGTCGAAATAACGTACACGTTTCGCTTATATATTTACAAAGATAACTTGAAAGTTTCTCGAGCCCCCATGTAAAACGTATTTGACAGAACTAAATCTGCTAGTTCTGAAGAAGTGTTAACTATTCAAATAAATATATTTTTTATCGGTAATATTAAACCAATTTGTACAGATTTTCACTGCTGAAACGGTTTCCCCTGTTTAGCTGTAAACGCTAGTCTAAACACAACTTTATAATTGTGAAAGAGATATTAAAAACGTTAGTTTTATTGAAAATTACTTTTTTGATATAAAACTATACAGAAATACCATTAAAACGTGTTCTTTTTTAAGCGAGTAAGTTAAAAGGAGAATATTCAGTGTGTGTCATAAATTTGTTTTATTGATGAAAACTTAGTTCTGCCAATGCCTAGTACGTTAACATAGTAGCGTGATTAGTTTGGTTCCTGCACTCGTATAAACTTAGTTCTGTCAATGCCTAGTACGTTAACAAAGTAACATGATTAGTTCGGTTCCTGCACTCGTATAAACTTAGTTCTGCCAATGCCTGGTACGTTAACAAAGTAACATGATTAGTTCGGTTCCTGCGCTCGTATAAACTTAGTTCTGCCAATGCCTTGTACGTTAACAAAGTAACATGATTAGTTCGGTTGCGTGCGATTCGCCTCCTAGCAGCGTTGAAAGAAGATATAATTATATTTTATCTTTTAAGTATATACTTGTATTAAGCTAATAGCTTACAATAGGTTGTTTTTATCTTGTGATGATGATAATATTATTGTCATGAAAATGTGTATTACATTTGTCTTGACTGTAACAGTTGATAACCATTGTTTTTTTTTAATTTCCTTGACGCATGGTTACTATACAGCTTCATTTGTTCCATTATTTAACGTGTTCAAACAGCCAATATTTTCTAAATAATCTTTCTACGCATGCCAGGAAATGATTTCAGTAAGCATTCTGTTTGGCTTCAATAAGAAGCAGGCGCCGACATATATTGACAGATCGACCTACTCGACAAATGGTCACACTGCAGTTCTTCGTTCCATATTTCGGAAGCATCATGTAGAACGATGAACAAGCGAGCAAAGTAAATTCTACCAACAGTTAATCCATTTATTGTTTATCCATGTAAAGGCGTTAGCACAAAAGCAGCTTGTGTATCTAAGTGTTCTTTTTCATTGAAAATGTATGCTTGTTGAGGGCAATTCCTGGTGAACACAACAGTGATTCCTGAACACCTATTTTAAAGTAGGTATTTCAAAACAATATTCATAAAGGAAAACCTAATATGAACTTCATAAGATAACTTTTCAATTAGAAAAATTAATAACAAACTACTATGCTATGTTAATAGGGGAGGATGGAATTTATTTCTGCAATAAAAATGGTAGAGTACCATCTATTTTTCACGTTATCATATCCATTAATACACGTAAGAAGTAGTAGTGTTTTTTGTTGTTTTTTTCAATAGTAAAGTTCACTGACCTACATAACCTTGAGCTTAGATACACAATATTATATCTCACACACACACAGTGATAAACTATCGGCAGTAAAACCACGTATGACTTTTACGTTTATTACTTAGCAGGTTACACGAAGCTATAATAATTCATAAACACTTTCTACCTACACAAATTTCAATTTCTTCTTGATGTTTAGGCTTATATTTGATTAAAGTTAGAGAAACTCATCTTGATATTAATACATGTGTATATTAAGCTGCAGAATCCAGTGATATTTATGAATTTTTAAAAATACCAATAAAAATAAACTTAAAACCCAGTGTGTGTCACGTCACGCCTTTTTTCTTCTTCTTCTTTTTCAAAATAAGAGGAGTCATAAAAGCCAAAATGCATTCATCCGGATAGAATAGTTCGATTACTGAATGTCCATTACGATTTTAGTGATGGGGGATGTGGGGGTGTGTGCATGAACACTCTTTAGTGTAATGAGTGTTGGTACAATAATTTTAAAGACGTAGTGTGGGATCACCTAGGCTAGAGCCAAGTTTATAAAATATATCATGAAATTAAAAATATCGATTCGATTTTAAACTTAAATCGTTCTTGAATTAAGCTATTATCTGTTACGTCACCAACGTTCGTAATAAAACAAACCTATTTAAACAACGGAGACTAAATTAAGAAATCAACCAATTTTTCTAGTTTTGTTGTCTATACATTTCATTTTACACTTTCAGTTGTTGTGGTTTGAATCTAAGCACAAAGCTACACAATGGGCTATCTGTGCTCTGCCCACCACGGGTATCGAAACCCAGTTTCTAGCGTTGTGAGTCCACGGACATGTCGCTGTGGCACTGGGGGGGGGGGGTTGTTGGAACGTAGTGTTACCAAAACGCACTGGCTTTTCTATATATCATGAGTTATTAATCTGATTTTTACCAATGATTATTTTATAAATATGCCACGAATTCATTTTAATTTTCATTTTAATTCATTTTTAATTCAAATTAATTTAAGAATGATCTTAATTTTGGTTGGCTCACAAAGGAATTTACCGACGTTTGACTGCCTCGAATACACTTTTCTGCCTCTTTGTTGGTATAGTTTGGTTTCGCAAAATTTAAATATTTCAGTTAGCTATGAAATATGAGATTAGGGTACACTATAAGGTGGGAACTTGACGAGCTATACGCTAGTTACTAATAATTTCTAGACGTAAGGGTTTGGAGAGCAGTATTTGTTTTCAAAAATAATACTTCGGAAGTAATTTATTTTAATGAATGTATTATAAAACCTTATTTGATATGATTGGATTTTGTTTGTTGTCAGCACAAAGCTATACAATGAACTAACTATGCTCTGCCCATCGCGGCTATCTACAGCCGAGTTTTAACGATATAAGCCCTAAGACTTAGCCACACGGGGACTAAAAAAATCAAAATTGCGTATTAAAAATTCTAAAACTTTACGATGTTCATGTGAACGCAACACCGAGAAAATATTTCACGACGATCCATGAACTCGTATAAGACCACTGTTTGTTCATGAACAGTTCTCGAACTTATGATTTGTATTTATTTACATCTACGTTTGTGATTAGAAAATTACTTTTCTTAGCAAACATTTTAAAGTATATTCTTATTTGTATAAAAATAATTTTCTCAGCTTACTTAACATTCAAAATTTTATACTCGCAAAACATTAAAAAATACGAAAAGAAACCAACATTTAATGTAAGTAAAACCACTGTATGAAAATAATGAAAACTGACAGCGTTTACATAATTGCTACGTCCACATACAGTTGGGAAAGAATTAAAAAAAAAATCTCTACTGAACTTAACTTGCGCGCCCAATGTTACGCAAAACCGCAAGACTTTTGATTTAAACTTAAAATAATCATTAGATCAGTTTTTAAATATCCAGTTCAAGGTATTCTATACTGTTGAAATAACAAACACCCGAAACAAGTTTCACAGTATATCTGAAGAATATGCAAGTCCATGCTTCATAATTTCAAGTGTATAATATAGAATTAAAATGGATTAGCATCGAGGATACCAAGCGAACAATCAGTAAAGTTGATATTTTGGTTCATGAAGTATGTGTAAACAATTATAACGAGAGATTTATACAGATTAAAATAGGATTAACAAAATTACCTTATGAAAATTAGTTAACTAATCGTTTCAAAAATCTTTTAGAATGTATCAACTGAGATAAACAAGATAGCAAATGACGTTAAGAAACTTTTATATTTCTAAAAGTATTGTGGCATCGAAAATTAACTAAATAGTTTATTGAATCTTTTAACATGTTAAAAAAGTTTCCGGTAAGTAAGAATGCTATTTTACAATTGTAATTACTGAACAATAAGTAAAACACAATTAAGAAGGCGCTGCAAATACATTTCACGATTTAGAATGATCCAAAAAAGAATTAGCTAAACATTTGAAATTGCTTATAATTCCAAAAGATGTCGCTTTATTATTTTGACGGTTACCCAAAAAAGAAATTTTTTGATCAATTATTAATTTATTTTTAATAGAAGTTTAAAGATACATACAAAAACTAAAACAAATTATAATAAAACACGAAAGCTTAGACTTAAGTACCAGTAAAAATAAGATTTTTGTCCATGTCAGTCATTCGAAACACGAGCCAAAAATATAAATGTAGGGGGAAAAAATACACGGTATGTCATTTACAGACGCTAGACTATAGGATATAACTATTTGTTAGATATACAATACTGTTTAGTGTAAGAGTTATTATTTAGTGATTTAATATTTAATTATTATTTCGTTTTTCATAATAAGTGTGTTAAAAGTAATTATTTCAAAGGCGAGAGTTATGACAAATTTCGTTATATAACTCGGTAAGAGTTGTACGTTGTGTGTATAGTTCAATTGTTGACGTCATCTTTCTCGATCCTCTAAGTTTTTTTTTGTTCGCTATGTGAGTATTGTTGCATCATAGCGTCGCCTAGTTTGTATAAAGTTCCAGGCCTCAACTGGGAAATATTTATATATATATAAAAATATCCAAGTATCTCATTGTGCAGTACATATTATAATCTTCACGAATCTCTTAATATTCTAATTTAAAGTGATCGCTTTGTTTTTGTCCGAAATTTCATCTGCACTTCTAGTCATTAGAAGCTTTGCAGAATTGAGCAGTAAAATGAGCACTAACAACACTAAAGTTTTTTCCAGTGTACACGAAACTTCCATGACTGGTCAAATTTAATCTCCTGATATTTTAGCTTAGTGAGGACAGCGTTTGGTTTTATGTCTTATGGCGGGATTATCATTTAAATTACTATTGTGACGCAATTTTGCTTTATATTAATAAGTAAGATAAATCTCTCACTGTATTCGTTAAAGTTCTAGTTTAACTTAATATAATTCCTCATAATAACCAAACATGCATATTGGAGTTTATTTTTGTTTTATTTTTTCAAGTACAAACACATCCCCGTCAGTTTAAAGTCTGAAAATAATCCGATCTGCTATATAAACCAGCTTTTTGTACCGGATATAATTCCTAAAACTAGATTCCTTGTTAACATAAAAGGAACATAAGGCAGAGGAAAGAAGTTGCTCCTAATACAATATAATTACCAACGCTAAACCATCAGAATGACTAATTACAACCCACTGTTTTGAAAATCCCAACGGTAACCTTGCTACGTACCACTGTAAGTCAAATCAAAGGGCCTTAATGTACGTTACACATGTGTGCCTTTTAAAACTCAGAGAAAGTTTCACTTAAATATACAAAAGTTCTTTCTGCTTCTAAAAGCTGTATTACAAAGGATCTCATAATTAGCCAAAGGATTAAAGCATATGTTTAAGACAAAGCATGTTTCCTTAATTACGTCTCTTCAGAATATTATTCTGGGTACACGGTTGGTCATTAATTGCTGTTCGTAATACATACGAGTTCTACAAATTGAGAATTCTTATTTTAGTTATGCAACTGAAATTTGAAATATGACCTTTACATATCTAAATACATAGTTCTACTACTACAAACATAAATTTTCGTGCATTATAAACTATCGATCTGAGAATTGCTATATGAAATAAGAAAGACATTGTGAATCCACGTTGTGATAAAAGAAAGTTCATAATAAAGTTCTGCGCTGAACTTCATTAGAAAAAAAAAAAGTAGTATATATATATCATTAAGTGTTTATATACCATTAAACGCCAAACTTCCACACTTGGTCAAGACCTTACAAGTGTCTACTACTTTGTATATATCTAAAACACACTGGACAAAGAAAAGTGTTAAGCTAAACAAAATTCACAGAAGTAGTTTAACGACATTTTTTCTTTTTTGCAAAACTACAATATTTCTATCTAAATTTAATTTAAAAGGCATTCTGATTCACCATCTTTACAGTTCTGTCATTGTTCTGAAAACCACATGTACCTGAATATATAAGTAAAAAACGAAACAGTTTTCTGATTACACTGTGAAGGTGAGTGCCATGAGGGCTAACTTGCACCCATTCCCATCTAATCCCAATATAAAAAACTGCTGCTACGAAGTGACAATTCGGGGTTCGTATTTACGCGAATATTCTTTTGTGATGATTTAAAGTGTTTTTGGAATTATAGACATGTAAATATATCCGTTTTAGATTATAATATGGAAAGCACATATCACACAGTATGATATTCTTTGTAACGTAATCATAGGGATGATGAGATGAATAAAAACTACAACGGTCTTATTGCCCACTTTAAAAAGACAAGCCACAACGATCTCGTAACACAAAAGAAGATCGTAGCTTAGAGACAGATTTAATAAAGAATAAGACTCTATATTAAAAAAGTATTCAATAGTTTAACGAAACGGGATCAAGAAATTGTAGTGAACTGTGTGCCATTTGTTGTTTCAGTAGCAAGCGAAGCACTTAACATCAAATCTAGTAATTAAAAGAGCAGTACTTGACATGAAAGCCTGCTAGTATAACATTTATAAATCTTACACAAATTCAAAGTCAAAATACCAATCTAGACTTATCCCTAAAGGAAGTGCAACATAAGAGTTGTGATGGATTTTGCAATAACCAAAGTAGAAGCATCAAATAGCTAAATTTTTTTTTCAAGTGGACCTGTAGACTTAAAATGAACAGAAATATCAAAAATAGATAATTAAAACATGACTCCAGTTCATGAATTATCAACAAGTCTATCTCGGACTAAGAGGACAAATGTCCAAGGAAACATTTGTTTCTTTGTAATTAAACACAAAGCTACACAATGGGCTATGTGAGCTCTGCCCACCACGGGTATCGAAACCCGGATTCTAGCGTTGTAAGTCCACAGACATACCGCTGTGCCACTGGGGGGCCCAAGGAAACAGAAACGATGAGATAACAAAGACATACAAAATGGGGCATTTAAAACATGATTCCAGTTTCTTAATTCCCCACAAGTCTATCTAGGACTAAGTAGGTCAAATGTTCAAGGAAATAGAAGCGATGAGGTGACTAAGAGAATAATTTCTAATCCTTGGATTTTAAAAAAAAAGAAAGAAAAAAAGACC
>NW_013671842.1:32976-34882 GCF_000517525.1 Limulus polyphemus | reverse complement strand
TCACCACCCACCGCCAACTCTTGGGCTGCTCTTTTACCAACGAATAGTGGGATTGACCGTCACATTATGACGCCCCCACGGCTGAAAGGGCGAGCATGTTTGATGGGACAGGGATTCGAACCCGCGACCCTCAGATTGCGAGTCGAGTGCCTTAACCACCTGGCCATACTACTTGATTTAATGATTATGTAACTTCTAAATGGTTTATTTAGTTGTTTATCTATGACTTTAATGGATTCAAGTTCTGCCATCAACTGGAAAGCATCAAGCTTAAGCCTAATTTTCACATCCTCGTCTGTTAAGATATATATATATATATATATATCCACCATTTAACATGTAGCATTTGTGTAAGACAAATGAGCAAACTTTTAAAATCTTCCACATCTTCTTTCATCCATACCCTACCAAGGAATTTTGCTTTGGATACTTGCATCTTTTGTGTTACTCTGAAACTGTTGGATAAAGTAGCTACCAATGGTTGATAGTTATCATGACTCTCAGCTGCAAGGTTGCATAATGTTAATAAAGTTGGTTCTTTTAAATTGTTGTTCACTATTCAACCTGTTCACTCTGGTAATTATTTCAATCTGAGCCTGATATGCCTCGCACGGTACCTTTCCGTCACATTTCATTGGATTCTCGACTGGATGTTGTTGTTGAACTGGCCAATTAAATTCTGGAACTTACTTTATTAATGTCGTGGTTGGAGTAGTCCAGGTAGGTCCTGCAATCACAGCTGTAGTGATAACAGCTGTAGACCAAATAGGTTCTTCTATTCCATATTGAAGAGTAAATGGTGTTTCTGGTTGGAAATTTTGGACAAATGCTGAAAAATGTGTGACTAGCTTCATTTAACAATTATTTTTCCAAATATTTTATTCTGTCATTGATTTATTTTTGCCCCTTGTCAATTTTTCTGTACTTCTTCAATCTTGTTGTTGTAATCTCTCTATACAACTCCAATAGCTTCATTAATCTTGTCTTCAAACAGATTTATATTTGTTTTTAATTCTACTTTAAGTATGGCATCTCCTTTTTTAAACTTCTCTCCTAAATCCTTGTCTCTTACTTCTTGTTTTTGATTTTCTCTCTCTTTTTTCTTGTCCTTCTTTTAATTTTGTCTCTTTTTTAATTTTCTGGTTGTTTCTTCTACAGCTTTTTTTATTTTAATGATCGGTCTCTTTCTTCTTAATATTCTTTTCGCAATTTTTACATTTCTAGCAAATTTTCGATTTCACTTCGTGATCCAGTTGTTACTTTAAGCTGAAGTTTAGTCAAAGTTCTGTATTATTTTCTCCCAAATAATCCCACTTCTAACATAAGTGTTATAACATGTGCTATAATTGGGCGAGTTCTTTAAGATTATTTAGTGAAGATAATGCCGAGTCCAGTCCACGTAACGATAAAAAATTATTAATTTATTCAATGGCGTTTGCTACAACTTAAGTTCATTTTGACACAAGTTGTAGACCCAAGTTCTCTTGCAACGTTTCAAAAGAAATTCCGAGAATATTGGTACATACGCCTGATTTATTCGTAAATTTACTTGTAGGATCCCTCGGCTATTTGACTACTAACACTGAACTAAATCACTCACTTTAAACTTCACTAACTGCTTCACTGATTTTTGTATCTATATAGTACAGGGATCCCTCGATTAATGCGCATTTGATTAATGCATTTTCGTTTAGTGCGCTTAAATTTTTTATAACCAATATTCGATTAGTGCGTGCGATAACACACATTTCATTTTAACCATAGGAATTGAAAAGTAAGTTTTTGGCACCGAAATTAAATTAAAAAAATAATTAAAAATAGAAAATGGGTATTTTACTTGTCAAGTTATTACTAGAGTGTCCACCCCGGGGACTCCGATCTCGTCACCCCGGGGGTATTTTAGCGA
>NW_013671842.1:10767-32051 GCF_000517525.1 Limulus polyphemus | reverse complement strand
CAATAATATGGAAATCTAATAAAAAAGACATGGGTAACTAAAGCTTTGTTTGAAGAATGGTTCGTCAAGTATTTTTGTCCAACGGTTAAAGACTTTTGCCGAAGAAGAAATTTAGATTTTAAAGCTTCGCTTATTTTAGATAATGCTCCTGGTCATCCTTTTGGTCTCGATTCAATGTGCAAAAATATCCAAGTGACATTTTTGCCCGCAAACACTACCTATTTATTGCAACCAATGGACCAGGGCATTATCGCGACCTTTAAAGCATACTACCTGAGAAAGACTTTCAAGCAAGTGATTCAAGCAACATCTGGAGAGAATTCTATGACACTAGTTCAATTTTGGAAGAAATTCAGTATTAAGGATGCTAATGATAATATCAATCAAGCATGGAATGAAATTTCAGTTAAAATTATGCAAGGTGTTTGGAAGACAGTTCTTCCACACTGTGCACAGGACGTCACAGGCTTTTCAAAAGATACAGAAGAGGTCATTAAAGAGATTACTCGTATTGGAAAAGAACTTGGCTTCGCTGAGATTGACGATGAAAATGTGGAAGAATTGCTAGAAGCTCATTCAAAAGAACTAACCAATAAGGATCTTATAAATGTGGACACTCAGAGAGCATATGAAGACATTGATGAATGTGAAAAAATCTTACCTAACCGTCAGCATAAGAAGATGACGAAGAAGGAATTAGAAGAACTTTTCACGGTTATTGAATAATTTAAGGGAAAATGTTTAGAAACATACCCTGATGAAGATAGAAGCCGTCAAATTTGCAGAAAAATTGATGAGGCAATTTCTCAGTACCGCCAATTATATGAAGAACAGACGAATACGATATAATAAGTTTTTCATAAAAAATGAGATCAATAAATTTTAATTCATTGCATTTTTTTCGTATTTTCTTATATACCTATACTTTGATTAAAAAATACGCAAAATAGAAATTAATTGTGAATGAGAATGAAAACTGAGGTACGAATTACATGGATTTCCTATAAGTTATTATATTCGATTAGTGCGGCTCTTTTAAAGAACACATTAACCGCACTAATCGAGGGATTCACTAACTGCTTCATTGATTTTTGTATCTATCTAGTACTCTTAGTTCTACATATTATACTAAACTTCTCGATTCTTAACTTTCGTGAACTTCCAGATATTGTCATGCTTTCGCTGGCGAACAAGCATTTAAATTAGAAACCTTAAAAATAAAGCTCACGTTTTACAGTTTATTAACCCTTTGTTTTGTAAATTTGGTCGAAAGTTGACGTCTTTATTCGATTTCTTAAGTCTATTATATCGTGTTACGTTATATATAAATTTACCTATAAAAGAACAGAATCTTCATAATTTGTTAGTAAGTTCTTGTTATTTTATCATCTCGAATTTCATATTGGCAGCAAGTTACATGGCATAGATTAAGCATCGTAATTCGAGTACACACAACGTTAGTGCAGAAATGTGACTGTCGGAACAAGTCTGTATTTGCTTATCTGGAGTAGGTGGAATCTCAGTGATCTGTTATGTTGGATCTACAAAACATTTTCGAACGTGTATTAGTTGAATAACTTTTAATTTTCTTTTAACTCATAAAGATATTTTTGAATAAGTACGTGAGTTATTCTATTAAAATAAAAATCAAACTCATGTAATAAAAGGGGAAAGGCAGAAACTGAGAAAGATGCTTCAACACCTAGTTCGATGTCATTTCATGAAGACGTTTCCCTCCATTTTTTCTCCAGGGGTAAGTAAGATTTGCTATGAATATTTTGTAGTTGCACTAAAATGGTTTGTTTGTTTGTAATTAAGCACAAAGCTACACAATAGGCTATCTGTGCTCTGCTCACCACGGGTATCGAAACCCGGATTCTAGTGTTATAAGTCTGCACACATACCGCTGTGCCACTGGAGGGCGCAATAAAATGGAAAATAGATTTTACATGTACTTTGAATAATACTCTTGGAGATAAAATTGTCGACGCCAACTTTTTATATTTCCGTAATACGTCAAGGTCAGCGTAAACACTAGATTTAGGGCCCTTATCGTTCCGTAGTTATTGCTGAAATAAAAATGATAAAAAAGGCTGCATTGAACATTTATATCACCAGAAAAACAATTGCTCTTCATGCATAACAAATAGAAATAGCTACATTTAGGGTTTTTTTCGCATATGCATATTGAAAAATATAGGCTATGAAAACGTGTTGGTTGTCCAAACAAAAATAGCGTAGATAAAAACCCGAAGTATAGGGTTGGCATGAATTATGTACGATAATTATAATTACTAGAAGAAACACTGCCCAAGGGGCGGCTGTTTGTGCTAGTAATTACTAATCGTAGTATTCATATCTCATTGAAAACGTTTTAGTGGTACTGTTTACTGAAAAACTAATAATGTTTTTAAGAACTCCAGTTTCTCAGTACTACATTTAGAAATTTGTTTGTTTTATTGTTGAATTTCGTAAAGCTACACGACTAGAGGGAAGGCAGCTACTCATCACCACCCACCGCAACTTTTGGGCTACTCTATTACCAACGAATAGTGGGATTAACATTATAACGTCCTCACGGCTGAAAGGATGTTTGGTGCGACTCTCAGATTGCGAGTCAAGCACAAAGCTGCAAAATATCCTATCTGCGCCCTCTCCACTGAAAGTAATCGAAACCTGTGTTTCAGCGTTGTAAAAGCCTGTAAATTTACCGTTCACCCACTGAGGGACAACTAGTCTAGAACGTTATCTAACAAACTCTATCTGGTATACTTGTCATAATCAATTCCCTTTCCACAACTCCTTCGCCAACATTTAAAAAATAAAATTACTTGCGACAGGTTCTCACAAAAACTTAAACAAGTATTCTACGGTTTTCTGACCACCGATTTTTATTCATATATTTCACTCTGCATAAAATGTCAGTATATGGTTCAAACAGACAGAAATTAATCACTTTTACGAAAAATCTATTGTTTTTATAAGGTATGTTCTTCACTTCATATATCATAGGTGGTATCCCAAGGTACACTTGGACTACAGGTAAGATAACACATAAGTAAAGGATGCCTAAGAAATCTATACAAAGTTGTAACTAAACTTAAGTTACACTGAAAATAAAGTGGCTGAACACAAAATTTTCAATAAAGAAAACTTCACTTTTGTTAGCAAATAAAGCACATGGCCCAAAGACGAGCAAAAGGTAAGTTTAGACAAAAAATTTCCTTCAGTTTAATATAAGCTCTATGTAAGGAACGCTGGATATGGCTAAAAGTAAACAACGGTACTAAATTAGGACAGCACACTTTCAATAGCACTGAAGGAAAATAAGGTCAGTTCTTTGCTTGGAACTATACTAAAGTCAAACTCTGCTATTAATCCCAGAAAGCTATGCCAGGAGACTAAACTAATTATAAAAAAAAGGGGGGTGGACAGGAGATTTAGTTTAAATAGTGTGAATGTTAAAGTAAGTTTTTTTAGAAGCGATAATTTATCATAAGTTTGTTTACTAGCTGTTCATGAATCATTCGTTGTGTGGTTCAATTGTTGTGAACTGATGTCATATTACTAGAACCGTTTAAGTTCTTCTCGTTGTTTCATTGAGTATTGTTACATCATAATGTCTCGTAGTTTGAAAAAAATTTGGGCCTCAGTCAAGCAATATATATATATATATATATATAGGCAACCAACTCAGTGAAAGTGAAAGCAAGACAAAGTTTATAAGAGATACAGTCATATAGATCTAGAATGTGTTTGTGAGTTTAACCACAAGGAGTGTATAGTGGCAACTTTTAAAGTGTAATAATCACAGATTGTATTGTAATAACAGAGTAGAGAAGAATAATTCATCTTGTAAATGGGGTTCTAAAGTAACTGAACTAGCCTGTGTGGACTATTTACAAAAAGAGATGATTATTTAAAGCAGGGGTCTCCAAACCTTTTTGGAAAGAGCCGGGAGGTAGATCTTTTTAGGATTCACGGGCCGGAGGAATCACGGTAAAATTAAGCAGGGATGCATACATGATCAGATTAGCTTTCGCTCAATTACGTTTTATTTTTTGCTTTTATAATTTAAAAAAATTATATTATTACTTTAATAAACTGTTGGCAGGCTGGATAAACCGAAGTACGGGCCAGATGCAGCCCACAGGCCGTAGTTTGGATACCCCTCATTTAAAGCACTGGATACAACTGTGGTGTTTAACTGTGTAATGAACACTTCTATATACATTTGACTTTTTTTCAATGTTATTCTAAAACACGTGGATTTTGTGCTGTCCATTTACTGTTAAAATTTATCACCAACAAATCACAGACACCTACTGTAAATAATTCTGCCCATATATATGTAAAAACCTTATATTACCAATGAACAGTGAGGCTGATCATCACATTATATGGTCTCACAGCTGAAAGAGCAAACATATTCGGTACCAGCTTTCAATCCTACAACTTGCAGGTTGCAAGTCAAGCACTCTAACCACCAGGCTAGGCCCTACCTTACTTTACATGGATATATTCACTGGCACTGATGCTGACACAGTTGACAGGAGCTCCACAGGTATGATCTTTGCTACAAAATTGATTTTTTTTAAATTTCCATGAGACTGCAGCCAGTGGTTTTGCTCCAGGTTTTATAAGAAATTTGACTAGACCTTCTTGGCTTTTTTGTGTTTGAACTCAGGAAAGGTCTTCTTAGGTCTTTTAACTTTGTATCCAGCCAAAGGTGTGCATATATGTAATTTTTGTGATGATAAAGTTTCGCTTCAATAGGCCAGCTGATGTTTTGCCAGGGCCATCTCTTCTCTTATTTCCTGGCTAATGTAAACAGTTTTGAGATGTCTGTTGAGGTGGCTTTTCCACAATGGTGCCAGTAGCAGCAAGCTGAAACTTGTACACAGTCACTATGACTGCAGGAAGCGATGCAGGCTCAAGGAAAGATGGTGTCTAAGTGCTCTTTTCCTAGTCTGTAGGTTCAAGTTTCAATGAAGGCCATATATATATGTGCAATGGGAAATTCTATAAATTAATAGAATATGCCAACACTCAGAAACAAATATCCCATGTTGTCAGATAAAGATACTGGTTAATCAAGTTGGAAAAAAGAAATATTGGAAGGTCAGGCAAGCATTTGATCTTTTATACCAAACGTCACGGTAAAAACACTCTGGCAAAATAGCCTATAATAGATAAAAATTTGATTTTGCAAGATAAAGTTTCAAAATCACCTAAAGTACAGGGTGTGAACAGTAAAACAGATTTTGTTCTTCATTTTGCCATTGAACTTTTAGGCACGAGGTGACAATCCCAGGGGTTGCACCAACAAGCACTGGCTGCTTTGCAAAAGGTAGAAGAGTTTATTTACTTATGTTACCAATGGCCTTCTGTCTGTGTATACTGTTCTACTGATTACCCATCTTTTACATTTTTTCTAGCTATACCTGCAGTCTCATTCCAATCGTTGCCGTTTCCACCTATAAATATAACTTCACAGTCCTTCCATTATGATGGCTCTTCTATAAATATAACTTCACAGTCCTTCCGTTATGATGGCTCTTCTATAAATATAACTTCACAGTCCTTCCATTATGATGGTTCTTCTATAAATATAACTTCACATGCCTTCCATTATGATGCTTCTTCTATAAATATAACTTCACAGTCCTTCCATTATGAAGATTCTTCTATAAATATAACTTTACAGTCCTTCCATTATGATGATTCTTCTATAAATATAACTTCACAGTTCTTCCATTATGATGCTTCTTCTATAAATATAACTTCACAGTCCTTCCATAATGATGCTTCTTCTATAGTTCGTCGACATCCTGCTAGTATTATTGTGCCAGATTTGATATAAAGGCTTCTCTTGCCAACATCCTCATTTAGCTTTACCCTTGTGGTCTGGACGATCAAATGAAGTCTTACCATGTAGTTACTCTGCATTCTTCCTTCCATCGAGGATCCAACCATCCTGAATTATACACAGTACAGCCTATGGATCAGTTGCAACTATTATATTGGTGGTACTGTATATTTATGGCTCATTGCTTTGAACAATATAGAGCAGAGCTTGCTGTCAGTCCAATCCTTATGTTCCTTATGAAAACTTAGCAGAGACCCACAAAAATGTGTGGTGAAATTAGTATCTTTATTGCAAAAGTACTTTAACTACAGGATTTCTAGAATAATACAAAAGAATTCTAACTGCAGACAACAAAATCTATCAGTCCATTTGTCTAAGGCCTAATAGTTAAGCATTTATTAAGTACAGCCTATATTAAAAAAAAAAGAAATTAACACTGTAACGTATGTACATTTTTTTTATTTAGTTTAGTTAGGGCTAAACTAAAATCTCTAAGCTTTTAATATGTTGTTGTGCAAAATGTCTATATCCGTTGAAATTAAGTGCATGTGCATTTAGATAATAAGGTACAAATGCATTTCAACTGTGTAGAATAAAGGCACACTCAGCCATAATGCTTGCATACAACACAAAAATGTTTCTATAGAGATTACACCTATAGATAAATTTACACACTAAACAGAAGTGTTAGTCCAGGGTTACAGCCATAATATTTGGATACTACACACACATTTTGCATTTTAAAAGTTAACACCATACAGGATTATTTTATGTTTAGAAGAGAACTAAGCTTCAATATTCCAAGTATAAGATCTTACAGTGCAAAGTTAATTTGAACAAGATTTTATTACCTGAAAACCTACTTTCCAGTCCTAGAAAATGTGAGTCTTTAATTCAAACAAACTCTTAAAGTAACAGATAAAAAAGCAATCATTCAACACTTTCCAGCTAAAAGATAATCCACAAAATATTGAGTTCTAGTCTCAGTGTCATGTGAAAGGATGATTTCTCTTAAAGTTTATATAACTGTATACTTGACTTAATCCTGTAGACTCCCAGTGGTGCATAGGGCCGCAACAACACCTCGCCAATGGACTCTGTTCTGGGCTGCTCTCCTCAGCTGGGTCCACGCCATTCCGGCGGCCTTCGCTTCACTCCCGACTGATCTCCTCCACGTCTGTTTTGGCCTCCCGACTTTTCTCTTGTGGGTTCCAGTCAAAGGCCTGCCTTGTAATGTTGTCAACTGGTTTTCGCAGTGTGTGTCCGATCAGGCCCCATTTTCTTTTCCTGATGTCTTGGCTGACTGGGTTCTGGTTGGTCCTTTTCCATAGCTCTGTGTTTGAGATCTTCTCTGGCCACCTGATGTTTAGGATGTGTCGCAGGCACTTGTTGATGAACGTCTGTATCTTGTTGGTAATGGTGTTTGTAACTTGCCATGTCTCCGACCCATACAAGAGGACTGCTTTTACATTACATTATATAACTGTATAGTACATTTATTCAAACATTAATATAATAAGATTCAGTATCTGTGTGTCACAAAACTCCTTCTAAGGTGCTGCACACTGACTTCTAAGTGATATCAAACAAATTGCCTTGGTCCCAAGGTTTGCACGAAGGTGAAACTCTTCACCCAACCCCTTAGGGAACCTGGTTCTT
Source organism: Limulus polyphemus (assembly GCF_000517525.1). Taxonomy (NCBI): domain Eukaryota; kingdom Metazoa; phylum Arthropoda; class Merostomata; order Xiphosura; family Limulidae; genus Limulus; species Limulus polyphemus. The sequence continues at coordinate 24,523 of NW_013671842.1, read as the reverse complement.
TTTGCAAAAATACTTTTACATGGATTTCCTAGAAGCAGACCCCAAATTGACATTTATTTACATTAGAGCACATAAATAAGTAGGCCTACTAACTTGATTAAAGAAATTAAATTTGCATTATAGCAGCAATGATTATTAAATTGAAAAAAGGAAAAAAGTTCAAAATAGTAGTTCAAGAATTAAATTTGCATTATAACAGCCATGAAAATGTAGCCCAAAAAAGCTTACAGGTAGCAGTGTGAGGAAGACATACACTTGTTAGGAGAGCAACCCTTCCCAACAGCAGAGGAAACAAATAAGGAGGGATAGAACAGAAAAATAATTACATGTCAATGGGGTGAAAAGAAAACAAACCTCTCCAAGAAATACTCCCCTGAAGCACCACGAGGTGCATCAGTCAGAAGGTAAGTTAGCAAAAGGTAATGTAATAGGGTGGTAAAAAAGACAAAAAGCACAAAAGGTGGGCACTATAAAGGAAAATAGAAGTTAAGGGGTCCATACCTTAAACAAGGAAGAGAGAGTCCAAAGAGAGAGAGAGAGAATCGAGGAACTGAAAAAAGAAAAAGATACAAGTTGTGATAAAACAACCAAGTAGACTAGAAGGACAAGGGATGATAGTGCTAGTGTGCAGTTGATAAAAAAACGAGACTGCATGGACCAAAAAATCGGGGGGAAAACAAAAGGGAAAAAGAAAGAAAAAATATATCTGTGAAATATGTCAAGGAAGAGAACAGAAGGGTAAGGTTATTCCTTCATAAATAAAGCTGTGCCTAGAGTAAACCCTGATGAGGAAAATAGCAGGTCAAATCACAGTCATCCTGATTATGTAGAAATTAGGAAGGAACATTGGCTGCACAGAGGGGAGAAGGAGGCCCAGTGTGCATGAATAAACCCACAAAATGTGGAACAAGGGCTGTCATGTCAACCAAATACAATACGCCCCAGAAGTCTCAAATACTCAGGTCCCATGTTAGGAATATCATCACTATCCACGACAAAGGGAAATTATCATTACTTGAAAAGTTATAATGGGTAAGTAAAATAAAAAAAAATTATTTCTTTAATAATACAAGAAACCACTGAAACTGGAATGAATATCAAGTTTTTGTAAACTATTGCAAATCTCACGAAATTGAATAAAAAGGTTAAAATATGTCTGTTCCAACAGTGTCAAGGAAAAGAATGAAGTTATTTTGAGTGCAATTGCTTAAGATGAGTTACTGTGTATGAAAGTTGTGTCATCCTTCTATTGGTGGAGGGCTATTGTCACATGATATCATGATGCACCAGTGCAGTTCATACTAAACACATGAATTTTAGGCAGTAATTAGCTCAAGACCAGTGGCATGCAAATCTCATAAGCAGATGCACAAAAGACAGAGTTATTCTGTGTGAAGAGGTGAAGTATCATCTTAGAAAAAGAAATATATAATGATTTTGCAACTGAAATGAAGGTCTGAAAATATAAAATTTTTAATTTTGTTATTTCACTTATCAGATACATCAAAAAAAGAGCCAACAGATGTAAAAGCTGTTAACTTTTTTAATTAAATCATCATCACAAATGCACCAGAATGCATGTCAGAACATCTAAGATTTCAAATATTTTTGTTCATTTAAGATTTTTTGGCATCTCATTTAAAGATTTTTGGAGATGCAGTTTTCATATCCTGACTAGTACCCTATGTCTAATATATAACATTTCTGGAAACCTATATTTCAGGTACCAATCTGCTGTTATTCAATCTCTTCTGGTTACTTAACATGATTAGGAACATAAGATGGGCAGAGACAAATTATGATGGCTTCAATCAACCTGAACAAACTGAAACTTACTGTGGTAGTCTCCATGGGATAGCTAGGTATTGCAAAGCACTGATTTTATAATTTTCCTATACTGAAAATGTATTTCTGATAGGTACTTACCTCCTCTCAGAGATATAGCTATTCTCATTCAGTGCTGCCCTCTATATGAAAAAAAATTTCACATGCCACAAGCCATGAGCTTCCATGTACCCCAGGATCAACTCAATGTGATTCAATTGTGTCTCGCACGTAAATCATCATGCAATAACCCTCCACCAACAGGAGTGCAACACACCCTCATGATGCATGTGATTACCTCTATTGGATTCTACTGAACTATCACTCAAAGTTTTGGTAGAAAATGGAAGCATGTGACTATGTTGGGAAGGAGGTAATGATATTACTGAATGTGCAAGTGCAGGCTTCCAAGAACTGTCTACTGCTGCCAGCCTTTAAAATAAAGGTAAATTTGGCAAATAATAAGCCAGGATGGGATACTTTTAGCAAAATCTCTTTTGCTTAGATGCTATATTAAATTGATGAATTCCTTTAGAAAAAATTATAGGTATATATATATATATTTCAAGCATAGATTCTTCACATCTAGTAACAACTGAGGATAATCTTTCTTACCTTGTAACTGAGAATAATCATGTGTTACTGGTCACAATGAGTGTCAGGGCACATGTATGACACCTATAACTAAGAACTGAATTTTAAATGAAGAGCAAAAAATTCTATTTCTTTAGATATAAATTTTCTACAGGCTGAAGGATTATTTGAGGGTGCACTATGGATGCAGTGTATTGAATTACTGCTATCTGTGTGATGACAAAAAAATGGAGAAAACATATTTCCTGTCTAGAAAGTAAGCTGCACAAGCTCAAACAGAAACCTTTTTTTTGAGTGGAGTGTTATACCAGCATTAGTTTATTACCACAAAGATTGGGGTATTCAGCTTCCAGCTTGAATGGTCATTGGCAACGTAAGAGAGAAAGAAGTTATGCAAAAAAGTGAAGTAGTTAGTGTCATTGTCACTGTACTACATCCAAGAGCAAATGCACAACTTTCAGAACATCAAAGTTTCTAGTTGGAGATTGTGCTAACAATATGAACTTGACACAGAGGTATGAACTTAGCGAATTGCTCAGAGAATTTGTTGATGTGTTTATGAGAACAAATTGATACAGATGGTGCACATTCAATAAATCACCTACTGTAAAATTTTTTGATAATATTTCACATTTTGGTATTTCTAGACATATTGACAATGTATATGTACTACAGAATGATTTGGATCAGTTGGTCAAATAGCAAATAATCTTTCAGTATAATAAGTACAAGGTAATACATTTGGGTATCATAATTTGCAATACAATTTAATATATGAGAACCTGCTGTACAGCATTGCTAAATAAGAGGGCTAAGAAAGAAAGTCACTCAAGTTAATAAGGCTTGTTGCTAGTAGCAAAGCTAATAAATTTTAGGGTTTATTTTTAAGATCACTGATTACAAGTCAAAAGAGGTAATTTTTTATACACATCATTAGTTAGGTCTTACTTGGAATACTCTGTATAGTTTTGGTCTCCTTATCTAAAAAGGATATTGACTTATTGGAAAGGTTTCAATGGAAAGTTGCTAGAATTAATTCAAGAATGAAGTGGTTATTTTATGGGGATAAGTTATAATCTCTTAAATTATTTTCCCTTGAGAATGGAATGGTAAAAGATGATTAGCTGGGATATATAATTATCAATATGATAAAGACCTCTCATTTCTTTGTGTTATATTCTGAAGAAAAAAGATCACAAGTTTAAGATTTAGAAAAGACAGGCTTAAGACTGTTTTATATTTCTAACAGGGGTGATTGACTTACCAAATGATTTGACATTAGCAGTAAAAGAAGTTGGAACTTTAAAAATGTTAATTTTTTCAAGATTGGGTATGCAAAGATGATCTTGAAGAACAAATGGTCCCTTGAAGTCGATATGTTATATTATATGGAAATTGAGAAGGTCAAATGGAAAGCAAACAGCTTGGTTAAAAATTGCAAAACAATGCATGAAATTTTGATCAATATTTAAATCATATATTGATAAACTTATAGTAGCACAATACAAGGTGTATTTCTTTATTTCAAGTAAATACAAAGTACTAGTGCATTGTACAACTTTTCTTTAGTATTTTCTAGAACTTATGTTTCATAATAATGATAAATTAACCATTTAATTGCAATTACTCACTGTTTGGAACTCTTGTATATGACTTGTGCAATTCCACAATTATTTCCAATATTGTACATTTTTGTAAACCTCAAGATAAAATAACATTTGCTGCCACTATATTAAAGAACCAATATTACATTACACAGGTCTAACAAAATCCTTAAGCCTTACTTTCAATTTCCTTTATAGCTGAAACTAGTTACACATGGTACACAAGGATACTCCTTAGTTTCAAAACAAATATGAACCTTCCAATTAAAAGTTTAGGCAACAGTAAATGGGATGAAGGTTTTTTTTTGACAATTACTGCTTAATAAAGTAAAAATTACTTTATGAGTTTCTAATGTTCACTAAACAGTTTTGTTATGAGTATACCTTCAGATAATAAAAAAACTTATAGCTTCTTAGCATCCTTATTGCAAACAAAAACATGTCACATATACAAAAAATAATAATAATTACATGTCTAGGGACATATACTTAGATCTGATTAAGTAGTTTATATAACTGGAATGAGTTGCATAGAATGCTGATAGATCCAACTGAAATGTAATATAGTTCTAAACTACTATTAGTTCTTTTTTTCTTAGTTTCAGTATTATCACTAATGGTTTATGGTTGTATCAGTCCTTTTTGATATTGATAATTATTAAGATATGTATCCAAAATACAGCTACCACAACACTTAAAAAAGGTAAATAATGGTGAGAAGTGCCCATAGATACTTTGAATGAACTAAAGTAAAGAGAAGGTGACTGAAATCCAAAATATAATACTTTTTATTTACTGAAATGGCAGAATTTTAATTTAAAGCCATGGGTGCATCCTTACAGAAGTGATTATACAATTAAGAACTTATTCTCCAGTACTTGACTCTTTTCTATGTAATAAACATCATCACTAACCTTTCAAAACATTTAAACTGCAAGAAATTATTTAAAAAATATCCCATAATGCCTCAAGTGTACAAGACCATTCTCAGCTTTGCAACCATGGCTCTAATGCCTTGTAACAGTTCATAAGGTTGACTCCCATAGCAGGTGGAAAGTCAAAATGACCCATAATGAAAACAGTACAAGTATATATTTACACCAAAAGACATTAAAAAAAAGTATGCCAAAAATTCAAAAATTTTTCCTAGTCAAACATTTATATTCTCAAAAAATGCCAAGCATTTAGAATAATGTAAATATTTTGTTACTTTGATACATAAACATATAATAAGGTGTAATATGGTAATTGTCTTTTAGCCTGTAAATATATACTTCTATATACAATGATGTTTTGTTAATACAACATCAGATTTTAAACATCACAGTCCTATTTTAATTCTACAGAACACTAAAACTAAACCACCTGCCATTCTAGAATCATGTTTTTCATCTAAATATACAGAATCTATATGTTGGCTTATTTGTAATGTGTATTTAACAGCTTTATTTCTTTTAATATTTTGTTCATTATTAATATTAGTTATACAAATGACAGTTTCTTCATCCAATAAGTACCTTCTTTGAGCTTTGTACCTAAACCACAGTCCAAAATCAGCATGGCTATATAAGGTACACATACACAGTTACCCATCCATTTCTTCAGCAGTTGTAGTTAATAAAAACAATAAATGACATTCATGTGCATCAACACTACTACATCTATCAACACTTATTTTACACCAGTTATTCAGTCATTATACCTGTATTTATTACTCATTACCAATGCTAACACAACAGTAAATACTTGAGTAATCCTTTATTCATCACTTTCAAATATAAACATATAATAGTTTTGTACTTTAAATATTTAACTAATCCTAATTTCCATTCATTATTATATGTTAGAACTGAAAGCAATGAAACATGAAAACAGCAAAGTGGCAAGCTCTTTCACCAATCCATATATACCATTCTGTTAATCAAACCACTAATCAAAAACACTTTTAATTCTTTACATCCATATAATCTACCCAACAAATTTTAAAAATTTAAACCAACAGCACATATTATATCATAAGAAAAACCATTTCACAAGTTCATATGCTATCTTTCTTGTACTAAGTTGTAGTCAGAATTTCAAACTAGCAAGCAATACATCATACATGGCCTCACCAAAGTTTTGTACAAGATTGTAACATTTTTTTCTTATTCTTAAGCTTAAATTTCATATAATACTCAGCCTTAGGCTTACTTTAGTTTATACCAAGTATATATATTGATAATTCTCTATCTTTTTGGTTTCTTAAAGATAAATGCTCCTCTCACAAATAAATGTAGGTTATTTCCAAATTCGGAGTTTCAATACTCCATGCAATTAAATGCATAACTTTGCACTATAAGTTACTACTTACAATTCCGAAATGCCACTATTCGTATTGCCATTAGTATATTACAACTCTTGTTCAAATTCAAACTCGGACATTGAATCACTCTTGGTCTGCTATTGTGGCAATTAATTATTCAAAGCTATCCTAGTTGCTTGAATTAAAAAAAAATCAACAATTCTAGCTTCTCCATCTTACTATTAGTGTTACTAATAGTAACTAAAAGCAACTGCTGATAGCAATATCAAATCTGTTAATACTTTAAATTTTAATACTATTTAAACTAGTCGTTAGGCCTAACGGTGACAGCCGGTACATAACGGTGACGTTTGTGTTATATTATAATTTTAAACGTTTTTATTATTTGTAACAAATTACTCACATTTACTTTTGAATCAGAATGTTGTAAAGCATTCCTTGGACTTTTACTTCCAACTGGTTTTTTTGGTTTTGGCTTCTGTTTAACAGAACGAGGACTGCTCGTTTGTTCATTCACCATGTTGTTAATACTGTAAACACACACGTATGTAGGTCGCCATTGCAGGAAATGACAAAATATATTTCTGCGCGTGCTTATTCGCTTGGTATGTTTAACTTTTACTCAAACTAAATATATACAAAATTAAAACAACTTTATATATATATAAATCAATGAAAAATTCCGAATTATACAAATACATTTAGAAACATGAAGAGTCGAACAATTTTGTTTAAAAATATGATTTAGATTAATAATGAAAGACGCTGAATTCTGTTCGATCAGTCTCTTAAGCGATCTGGCTCGGCATGGCCAGGTTGTTAAAGTATTTGACTCCCAATCTGAGGGTCGTGGGTAGGGGCGGATTGGCCCACAGATACACCGAGCAGTTGCCCACTAGGGAGATTCATTCTTCAAGATTGATTTTAAATTTTAATTGTTTAGCTATTATTCAGCATGTGATATTGCCCGGGCTGGTCCTTTAATGCCAATCCGCCCTTGGTCATGGGTTCTAATCCCGTTCCCGAACATGCTCGCCATTTCAGTTCTGGGATGGTATAACATGACGGTCAATCCCACTATTAGTTAGTAAAGAGTTGGCGATGAGTGGTGTTGACCAGTTGCCTTCCCCCTAGTCTATCACTTCAAAATTAGAAACGGCGAGCACAGATATCCATCGAATAGTTTGCGCGAATTCATAAACAAGCAAACTTAATAAGCCACCCTAGCAGTGTGGTAGTGCAAAGAGGTTATCATTTCATTGTATAGGTCACTGATTAGGTTTCATTTGAAGTATTGTGTTCGGTCTTTGGCTTCTTACCTTAAGAATGGCATTGAATTGTTGGAAAAGGTTCAAATGAGGGATACTAAGATGATACTTGGGATGGAAAGATTGTCGTAAAAAGACAAGTTAAGATCTCTGAATTTGTTTTCTCTGAATGAAAGAAGAGCTGGGCGGGGAATCTGACTGAGGTTTTCAAGATTATTAAGGGGATTGTTAATATCAATACATCATCTTTTTTTTTTCGTATTTAATGGAGATAATGGCAGGACAAGGAGACAAAATATATTTTTTGTCAGGGTAGGGACAGAGGTGACACCAGCATCTTCCCCGTAAAAGGGTCTGAGGTGGGTTGGACAAAAAATTGTGGGGCTGCACATCTTGAGGGCACACATACTGTAATAGTTAGAGAAATGAACCAGCTTTAACAGTAAGCACATCTCGTTGGGTACGTGGCCTAGGGGAGGCTAAAGCACACTTTGGGTAACTTCGCCCCCATAATCTCCCCTTCTTCTTACCGCCGCCTTTAGCTAGAAGCCATAATCAGCTAAGACAGTTTTACTTTTCTAAAAGGGCGGATGGCCTTTAGTATGGGTTGTCTTCATATGTGGTGGATGCAGTACATTTAACAAAGTTTAAGGGTAGGCTCATTAAACATTTAAATTATCAGGACTGAACTTAATTTTCTTTTAAGTGAATGGGACAGCCTCGCATGACCAGCAGGCCTCTTGTTGTCTTTAGGTGCTATGTTATTATTATCAATAATTTGTGACCAAAGCAAACTGCCTTCATAAACCAAAACTTAGATATACTCTACTTACAATGTAGGCAACTTAATACACTGATCTATCTGGGAGGATGGATTCTCATAAAATCTTTCAAAATTTGAAATATATTTTCTAATTAATAAATGACACGAAAGAAAAGCTGTTGAAATAAACTGATCTTAAAAACCATTACTAACATGGTTTTTATAGCCAGTAACACGAATAAAAAGTAGGTGCATTTACAATGTAATAAAGTTTGAAAATGTAAAGAAATGGTTAAAATTGTTGTGAAAAAAAATTATCATATTATGACTGACGTTTCGGCCAAGCGATTTAATCAGGGTCAAGGTTTTTTAAACAGGTAATTTTGCCTTTCATGTCTTTTATACAACCATTAGAACTGTTTAATGCTAATAATATCAATAAATAGCATCTTCGGTCAACTTTCCTGACTTTTTTTACAGAATTCACACCTAGAGGTAGTTTGTTTTATGAATATTTTACAGAATTCACACTTAGAGGTAGTTTTTTTATGAAAATTTTACAGAATTCACACCTAGAGATAGTTTGTTTTATGAAAACGCAGAAATATTTCATCTAGAAAGCATTACATTACCCTAAAACGCAATAAATCATTCATGTAATAACATTTGTCCTTTTCAAACACTGTTTTTATTGTCATTAAGTCTTTGCCATTTTACAAAGTATTAGTTTAACAAGAAGGATATAACTTTTTCCAATAAAAGATTGTTAAAGTTGATATTTTGAACTAGGGAATTTACTGTACACCATATAAAGGAAAAAGTATTTTCCAATTAATTATGTATTACAGAAAACCAATTAAACACGATAAGTTTACAATACATTCTACGCCTGAACAATGTTGTTTACATGTATAATTACGCCCGACTATTATTTTTCTCTCTGTATGTGTATATATATATATATTATACAACCACACACACACATGTATGTATATATATATATATATTTAAATGTACAAATAAGTTGGGAGGACGATACCAGAAAACTTTACAAGTTCTGCTAATTCTCAAGTTTATGCACAATTAAACCCATTATCGTTAATTCATAAACACATTAATTAACACAAAACATTCATAATTGAAGGGTCGAGTGTATTTATAATAAGACTCTCATTGATCAAATAGACAGCTGAACACGACAAGGTATCAGTTTTAAGTGTTGTTGTACGTGCAGTACGGTTGATCAGGCTTTTATGCAAATTAATAATCACCAAAGGAAGGAGCTACGAACATAAACATACAAATAAATAGACAAACTTTAGAAATTTCATTTTTTAATCATGAAAACTTGACACTAACGATTACATATATAACTATAGAAGAATGTATCCAATATAGTTGCTGCAAAATAAAATTCGCTTTGAAAATGTTTTTAGCTAACTATTCTTAACCCTACAATTTTAGTCAATTCTGTACAAGAAAAAATTAACCTGAGCACTTTCTCGAATGAAGTCCTTTTCATATTAAAAATACAACGTTGCAAGGAAATGGCTAAAACAAAAGTTTTATGTTTCCAGGATCGATCTGACTACAGTATCGAAATGATTACGCGTAGCACATGTGCGACAGTGTACCTGTTTATTATGTAGTTATATATCGACAGTAGACAAATAGTGCTGAGATACTTAATTCAGTACCAACGACGTTGCCAGTTGCACCAATAGATAAACAGATGTTGCAATAGAGAGATATGCACGCTATGCTGCAGATGTTAATACCGTTCTTTGGTTCACCAGCTGTGGCTTTGCTATGACGCTTACGAGGCAGATTTTCGGGAAGCGTAATTAGACATAATTTCCCGTAGTTCTTTGTTCTAGTGTGTATGCTTGAATCATTGCCTTCACGCATAAGTAAAACAGCTACCGTTGTTGCATTTCTCAGACAAATAATTTAGACTATTTTACTTTGAAATATTAGAAAGTACGTAATACTTGCGTGTATAATAATGGTAGTAGATGGAAATGTGTGAATTATTATTAAAGCTTCTGTCCTATTTCTCAACCTGCCAGCCTGAAGTTTATCTCGTAATTTCATGAGAACCGCCTTAAAAAATAAACAAGTTCACTTCGAACACCAATGTTGTAACAGATTTTATTCTTGGCCAGGTGCTTTCGGATTGTTCACTATTAAGAAGAATGCAAATTGCGATCCAATTAATGATAAGAAATGCGCCATATTTCTTCAAGTTACACGGCTTTATGTAACTATGGTCATATTTGGCCTAGTGGTTATCCTGTCACAATGTGAGTCCTATGGTCTAAGGTTTGTAGCCCTTTGCCGAAAAATCGCACCTTGGAGTCGTGGATGCGTTATAAGAGTGATGCTGAAATTCATTTTTCGATTAGAGTAGCCCAAAAGTTGGCGGGATGCTGTTGACTGGCTACCTTCCCTCTAGTTTATCAGTTCAAACTTGGGGACAACTAGTGCAAGTAACCATTGTGTAACTTTGAGCGAATATCCAAAACAAACAAACGAACAATTTACATTACTAACGATAGGATTAACTTCACAAGTTAACATTTTGTTTAAACAAAAATTCCACTCACCTTTTAGTTTCGTATCTCTTGTATTTCGTCGCAAGCACAAAGTAAAATTTTACAGCGCTGAACTAATTAACTGGCTTACAACAACAGACAAAATTACTGGTTGTAACAGAATAATAAATTTACAAGCATAATTCGTTCTTTATATCTGGCTAAAACTTTCCAAAACCTTTAAACAAATCCAAACATTAAGCCACACAGTCATCGTCAGATGTCACATCTTCTGGCCAATTAAGAATACAAACGCTTAGATTAAAAATATATCTTACAGTGTTGGAAGATCAGAGTTCTAAGTGTTGTTGTAAGTTCTGTTTACTATATGTTAATTCAGACATTTTGTATTGTTGTTAGAGAGAGTTTTGTTATTACATAGTGATGATGTAGGACGCCTAGAAATTTCCCAAGCGTGTAGACTTGGTAAAAAAGTTTGTTGTATAAAACACTGGACAGTTGTTATTGACTAGTTAATCAGGCAGTGATTTAGTTAGAAAGTCAGTTCGCTGCTAAAAATTTTCAAGTTTGTGCCATAGATAGGGGAAGAAAATTAACAAGTAAGTGACCATTAAGTTGTATTTGTTAGGTAGGCATATCGCTTAGTTATCGTTAGTTCGTGAAATCGTGCAAGTTGAAGAAATAAAATGTTTCCCTTTCATTAAGTAGATTAGACTTTGTATTATTTTTACCAAGTAACCTCAAAAAAAAAGAAAAAAAATCTGCCCAACGACAGAAACCGATATAACACTGCTATCAAGAGTAGGATTACTTTGATGAAAATGAAATGTAATTGAGAACATACTGCAGGATGACGACACATACTCGATAAGTGATCGAGAATTTTCTAGAGATAACGAAACAATGGGAAGAACAACAAGAAGAAAGAATGAGAAATGTAAGAGAGAGATATAGAACTTTAGAGAAAGACCAAGAATAAAATTATATAAAATTAAAAGCATTTCCAAGGAAGTAAGAGTCAGAAATTTAAGTAAAAGAGTTAAAAGAAGGAGATGTGAAATTTAAATAAAGAAGAACAAAAATAAATTTGGTGGAATACAATATTTAAGTGTAACTGCTAGATTGGTACAGAAGACCATAATAGCAAAAAAAAGACAGTAAATGAGGAGAAAGGACAAGAGGTCATCTTGTATTTGTACCATGAACCAAGTAAAAGAAAACCACTAAGAAAAATAGTTGATGAATGAACAGTTTATGCACAGTAAATGAGATAACGAAATTTTTGTTTTATTAATTAGAATGTTGATTGTGCTTGTTTAATACATAAAATTAGTTATTGCAATATCCATTTATGAGCATTTTAAACTGTAATTAGTGACTTTGTTGCTAATAATGTAAGTTTAAATTTATGTATTAGGATTGTTCAGGGAATTTCATAATCCTGAGGGAGGGCAGTGTTGGAGCCAATGTTTTTAATATCCTACTCTAGTTGTTTTATATTGTCTGCTAGACGGAGTTTTTGATATGATATAGTAATGATTTATGATGCCTAGAAATTTCTGAGTGTCTAGAATTTATAGAGTCTTCATAAAAACACATCAGAGAGCTGTTGTTAAAAAGATAATCAAATAATGAGTTTTTCAGCCAGTCAGTCAGTTACTTAGTAAGTCAATTCAGTTCTGTACATTTTTGACTTTTGTAAGGTGATACGAGAGGAGATTCAACAAGTGACTGTTAAGTTATATTTGTGAGTTAGGCCTATCACTAGTTATCAATAATTTTTGAAGCCGTGTAAATCGTAAAACTTTCAATTTAAAAAAGATAATGGCTTCATTTTTGTTAAGAGGACTGGATTTGTATTATATGTACCGAATAATAATGAAAAAAGAATCCGCCGAATGATAGAAACCGTTACTAGAGTATAATACTTTCAGCTTAAGCGATGTTTTTCTTCTAGTCTTGAGCATTTTATTCTTCTTCCGATACTAAACAAATCTTTGTTCAAGAACATGACCACATAAAAGGTCTTATATGTTGACAGACATGACTGTGAATCTGGTTTCTCATTGGTGACCTTACAGTTGAGATAAATGACGTAAAACAATGCAGTTAGCCTACACTCCTAACAAAGTTTATTTATATTTATTTAAAACAAATATTTAACTAGTGCATAATTTCTTCTGGATCTCAGATCCGAAACTGTTTTGGATTTTTTTAACGTCAAGATGAATGTAATTACTTTTAAGATTACTTCGATTGCATTGTGAATTGGTATTGTTCTGAAGTAATCAACTACAATACTCCCTTTTAGCTCCATCCCAGACAATGGCTTCGATAACGTTTAAATTGCTATTATCCAAAACTCAAATACCTCTACCCATCACCAGGGGTCCTGTAGCTTCAGTTTCCTTCTATATTAAGCATATTTAACAGTTTTTGTATGACAATCACACAGAGCGATGACTGCATCATCCTACATAGCTATCTACACTCAGTTAAGAGACCTCAAGACGTTAAAGAACAGTATAAAGACTAAGAACTAGTGTAAGAACTAAAAGGAAATGTGCTGCACATGGCTTTGAAATAATCTTAAGTTTATTTTTGTTGTTGTTAAGCACAAGGCTATACAATGGGCTTTCTGTGCTGTCCCCACCACAGATATCGAAACCCAGTATTTAGTGTTATGGTTCTTCAGACCTACCGACCGCTAGGAGCAATGTTTTTAAGAGCTATGGGATTGACATGATAATATATAAAAATGGTTGTAACGTTTGTTTTTTACACAAAGCTTGTTTGTTTGTTTTGAATTTCGCGCAAAGCTACACGAGGGCTATCTGCGCTAA
>NW_013671842.1:0-10435 GCF_000517525.1 Limulus polyphemus | reverse complement strand
GGATGCGGATTCGAACCCGCGACCCTCAGATTGTGAGTCGAGCGCCTTTACACAAAGCATTTATATTAACTTGTATTTATTTTATATATATATATTATATTTATATTAACAAGGTTTTCAACAATGGAATGTATACATTTTATATCGTAATAACTTTTCAATGAATGAAGATGATGGTATGTGGTAAAGTACGTGTTGTTCAAAAAACAAAAATCAAAATTAAATATCTTTTGGACAGGTAATAAGAAAATAGTGTTTTTTTCAGTAAAAGAGGGGGGGGGTATAATCCGTTCTGGTACGCAGTATACAAGATTGTTACTCTCGCGCATTGCCAATGAGAGCAAAGTTTATCGTATACATTCACCATCTAACAATGCAATTAATTAAGCGATGACATAAGCAGTTTAAAGACACCAAAAGAGCACTAGATGAAACGACACAGCATAAGTGAAAACACTGTTATGTTTTACTGGCATCTTTCAACGTAGTCTAGAATGGCTTTAAGGAAAACTTCAGTTAAACTTGAAGTAACAAAGGCCGCTATACGTTTGATATTTAAGAAATAAACCTGAACTATTGTGCATACAAAATCCAAAACGTAACAGCGATTGGAAGAGGACTATGAAGCACTGTTAGACTGAAGTGTGGACGCCGACCATCCAATCTTTTGAAAGGGTGGATGCTTTACACCCATTACTTTTTGGGAAACTCCATTTTTTCATTTTCCAATTTGCACTGTCAAAAATACTTTACGTAAGGTTTGAATTTTCCTATTATATGTCCGTAGGATATGTAGCCAAACTCATTAGGAGCTGAATGCTTTTGGTACCATATATATCATCATCATAATAATAATATCTTCCTCAAATGCATATTCATGTTCGATGAGTCAACATTCGTTCTTTGTGGCACAGTTAACTGTCAAACATCATTCAGCAGCGAAAGTCGCTGTAAACCAGAGTTTCATCGTTCCTTTCAATAGAAAACAGTCTTTCCGCACTTGGATGTTGACTGTGTCGTTGTCACGTGTTTCTTCCTGCAAGACAGGACACTACCATATTTTACATTTGTGAAGCACAAGATAATGCTCTATCGAACTGTTGGAGTGGATCCATTACTCTAAATGCCATGATTTCCAGACTTAGCACTGCTGGAGCTTTGATTGTGGAGATACGCAAAGTGTATGGTTTCACCCCATGTCCAGTTGCACTAACTGATGATAAGGGTCATATCATGGTAATACCCGATTGTAATATATTTCATATAACGGTAAATAGTTAATTAAATTATTGTTAATATATTACATATCGTTTTCTATAGCGTTTCTAGCAGTTGGTTAGGAATATAAATATAGGTGTTATGTAATGGTTATTTGTTGCAGAATTTTAACCAGTTTCAGCAATGAACCAGTAGTAAAATTCCCTCACTGGGTGATCTGTTCAAGTTTTAAATTGTTTTGTGAAGCAATTTTTAGAATTTCGATAAATTAGAGATTAAATAGAGATAAATTAGAGACTTAGTACTTTGTTTTCCTTCGCAATTTTTGTCCACTGTATCGTGGGACAACACGTAGAAGAAAGCAATATTATAAAGTATAACAATTTTTAGTTCAATGCCTGTTTCTATGAGATGTTTTAAACAATTCATAGTATTGTTTGAGACAACGTAATTCAAAAAAAAAAAAAAATTACAAGCACGAATTTAGTGCGATTTTCCTGGTTATTCGTGCCCAGTTGTAAATTAGATTACTCTTCTAAATAACATATCTGTTCTGTTGTACGCGTCGACTGGTTTTGATTTCATAAAATAATTTTTTCGTTACTTTTAAACACTTAATTGTAGGTTGCATTCTAAAGGATGCGGGTTGGTCCTATGGTAGAACTCTATATTACGGAGTTGGCAAACTAAATTCGAATCTCAACGTTACCACAAAGTATTACATTACTTTAAGCTGTGGGTTTGTTATAAGAATGAAAGTCAATACTTCAGCAAGGATAGTGGGTGATAGGGTGCTACTGATTGGTCGCCTTTCATTTAGTCAATAGTTCAAAATTAGGATGGCAGCAGATAGCTTTAGTAGTTTTGTTATAAATACGAATTGAACTCTGAATAACTATGCGTGCATAAGCATAGTTATTTTAACCTTTTCCCGTTATCTGCTTAGATAAAAGGGATTCCGTGTGCCTTAAATTGGAATGCAATCTTGGCTAAAATAAAAGAAAAACACTTATGTTTGGTTGGCGAAGCAATGAGGGTTTTTATTTTACCAAAAGTAAATAAATGCACACTCAAATGGAAATATTTTTTTTTCCACAATACACTTAACTAGTCATTAATACATTTGGATCAGTAATATGTAAAAGTGTCACTGATTTCAAATCTATATTATAACTGTCATCAGTCACTGCTCAGCAAGAAATCAGATTAATACCAGAACCCATCAGCTTTGATGTACCATGGCATCCAAAAATATACATGATAGAATATTTGAATGCAGTACAAGAGATACAGCACATCGTAGAGGTGTTAATAATGAAGCTTTATAGGCTTAACGAGAATGATTAAATCACACTTAACCATTAATATTTTTTTTTCTTCTCTCAATCCTATTAATAAGTCCAAAGATGTTATTTGAAAGCTGACAACGAATGTCAACGTTTATTATATGAAGCATTTCCACGTGAATATAACGCAAGTAATATAGAGAAATATACTTGAATTAAATACATCAAGAAAGTATTTTCTTAGCGAGATTAAGTTTGCTAAGTCACTGCTTTCGCTGCACAGGACAATAAAACAAAAAGGAACGATGTTGCCATTCTTTACCGGGATTTTTTTGCCCATTTACACGGGTTTGAAACTTTACTCAAATAGCACATAATAACTAGAATATTATGGATTAGGGAAGTTCATTTGGTTTATTATATTTTTATTATATTTATACGAGACTATTTTTGGGGTTGAAAGGTCAACGAATAAGATCGTAGATGTTGTGTGAAACATCAAGCCCGAGTCCGTCCTTCCTCTGAGTACAATTTACTTATTTTTGTTCGTTCGTTCAATTTTCTTACAAAATTTAAATAATGATAGTTTTCTGACCTGGCATGGTCTAGTGGTCAGGGCAGTTGACTGGCAATCTGAGAGAGGCGTGCTCGAATCCCGTCCCCGAACATGCGCGCCCTTTCAGCCGTGGAGCGTTATAATGTGATGTTCAACACGTAAAAACAACAAAACACACAATTTCTATGATAAAAATCTACAATATTTGCTCAACCTCATAACATGACAGCTTTAAATACCCGAGAATCATTGAAAAAAAAAGTATTAAATCGGAATGTGCAAATATGAAACATTACATTTTAATTAAATAAATTGATTTTAAGTATTACATAAACGGGATAATTTATATATTGAATTATTTATCTGATTTTAGGCCAATCCCACTATTCGTTGGTAAATATGTTATATAAAAAGCCAAATCTCAGTCAATGTAGTATTCGGACTAACCAATAAAGCGATTGAACGTATTGACTCATACACAACGTAGAGTGTACCTAATTATTTTTCCCTGTTAAACTTGAATTGATTTAGGTCAGTAGTGTACGTAAAGAATTAAAAGTTTTTGGAAAGACAAATAAAATTAGTTTCTATATTGGTGTTTCACTTTCAGGCTAGAACAGAAATAAATCTTATCAAGTTTTGTTTGTTTTTACACCGATAAATATCCCTGAACACAGATGGCCTTGGCCAATCTAGCATTATTTACAAGAAAGGTAGAATAGTAGAGATGCCAAATCTTGTGAAAAGTCAATTTGAAAGAGGCAAGGTTTTAAGCTTCTAGAATTGTGACAGGTCGATACTTGAGATATTCGCACTGCTCCATCACTCTGGAGCTAATTGCATGAGGCAATTAAAATGCATTAAGAACTTGACAGCATAACTTCTAAGAAAAAAAAAAGAAAAGCCCTCATAGTACGACAAATGTTCACTTGTTAAGTTTTTTTTTTTAAAGCGGGTGCCAGAAATAATTTTTTTAAACAAATCGAACGTGACTTTATGCATTCATTGAATGTCGCTACATCTGATCAGTGTAATTGAACAACTTGGTTTCCAGGAATGTTATTACATTCGAAAGTTTTGGGTACAGAAATCACACGACTCTGTTACTAACGCTCAATATAACTTTGCTTTGTCTAAGGTTTGGGATTATTATTGGAGAATTTAGCTACATAGTGATCGCTGAAAATGGGCCTAAAAGCAGAAAGGTAAACATTTTGATCATGTTGTGCAACTGTGAAATATTATGGCAGGAGTGTTATGTTAGCTGAAATCTGTTCATTATGGCATGGTAGCTGTCTTTGAAGTGTTTACACCTATTAAATATCCATGATTATCAAGTGATCCTGAAAAGTGTTTCCATTGGATACGACTGAGCTTCTTTAGATCTTTAGGCTAAAGTGTTGCTCCATTATGATATGCTACATGCTACCAAGCACATTCAATCCCAGTCCTTAACCATATATAACCCTCTGAATGCTACCAAGAACATTCAATCCCTGTTTGGTTTCAAAGAAACAATATCAACGACTTTTCAGAGGGTTATATATGGTTAAGGACTGTGCTATGGGTGGGTCATTTCTTTATTTTGAGTTGACGAATATGTATATACTGTAAAATGTAAATTCATCTGGATTAACATGCACCTTAGTAACTTGTGAACACAGCTAAGATCATGCTGAGCCATTATTAGGCTTAATTCTTTGCCTTCGTCTTATATAAGGCTAGTACACTCACCTCGTCCGCTCCTGCCGACAAACCGCAGGTCGTTGAATTTGGCCACGTGGTTTTTCATGACTGCCGAAGAGTTCCGAAGTTCCGCACAAAAGTTCTCATCGTTTCCTGCACGAAGGGTCACCACCGTCCCGTCGGTTACATCAGCCAGGGCCACTACTTTGAAAGCCACGGGAAGCGTCTTGTTGGACCGCCAGTGTGAAGGAAGCGCAGAACATAGCACACTAGGGCTGGCTGTCCGCACTAACTCGCCTGGGTGTTCGCTTAGTGCCTCGTGGAGAGCTCGCTCTCCTGGCAAAAGAAAGTCCGTCATGGTGTCGGGCGTATCGGCCGACGAGCCGAATAGATCTGTGGGCAAGTGCATGAGGTTACCAATACTGTCCAGGACACAGCGGAGCAGTCGCGAGATGTGCTCTTGTGAGTGGCGCGAGTAGTGCTGCTTGTGGTTTACATGGGATGGCGGAGTGGCACCCAGAATTCCCTCAACTCACACACTAACTTTGCAGTTCAATGGTCTCGACCTCATGCACGACCAGTTGCCATGCGATACTAGCGCCGTCTAATGTTGAGTTAACTAAGCTATCTAAACGGTATCCCTCCGCGATTCTGATGTAGGTCTAGTGCTATATTTGAATACAGAGCTTATGATAATTAAAAATCAAAGATACCACATAGATTAACACTAAAAGGAATTAGAATTTTAAAATATAGAATCTTTTTGATGTAGCAAACTTAAGAATAAATAATAATATGGGTTATAAGGTTTTTATTCATTTGTATCAAGACTTCTTGAACCTACGTGTTTTTCTAACATCATGATGCGAATAACTGAAACTCAAAATGCAATGTGGATTTACGTTGTAAGGATCTGAAACAAAATATACAGTAGTTTAATGATCTAAGAAATTAAGCTGAAACAAAATATATCACGTGTATTATAAGTGTTATGAGAACTGATGGTTTAACATCTAACATGCACAAATTGTAAGTAACAGAATGTCACAAACTAACTTAATCAATTGGTGTGGAAAAACTAAACCGTAAAATATAAAATGAATTATCCATGTAGGAAACTAAAAGATATAACACTGATTAACAAAGTGTTCTGTCCTTCTAGCAAAGAAGCAACAAAGTTGGGATCTGAGTGGCCATTGTTAATCTGACTGATGTTATACCGCGAAGCATGCACTCAGCAAGGGTCCTGGTAAAATTTTGTTTTCTACTCAAAAAAGAAGCCTGGTTGCCCACCATTTTGAAACAACCCCTTTATAAAACACTAGTTCACTAGTAGTGTTATGTGCACGAACATTCCTTATAAAACACTAGTTCACTAGTAGTGTTATGTGCACGAACATTCCTTATAAAACACTAGTTCACTAGTAGTGTTATGTGCACGAACATTCCTTATAAAACACTAGTTCACTAAAAACCTTGTCGAAACATTGTACATTTGCTGTTATGTTAAACTTATATTAAAGATTTTCTTCATTACCCATTCAAGCCGTCTACAACTATTATTAATCAGTAGAAATGTTTATATATTAGAGCATAAAATGAATGAAACGCCACAAAAAGAAAACAAAAGTTTGTATGTATAAAATGAATTGAATTTTCAGTTTATACATACAAACAGTATCTGAATTGTAACATTATTAACTTTTTCTTTCAATCATTTGAAGGGTATAAACACTTTTTCTAATTGACATAAAAACTGAAGAACTAGCTATCAAATTAATAATGATTAACTATGCATAAGAGAACTTTCTGTAATACTTCATAGTTTATTCTAAGTTTAAATTCGTTCTTCTGTTTTGTTTGTTTGTTTTGTTGTTTAGCACAAAGCTACGCAATGGGCTATCTGTGCTGTGCCCACCAAGATTATTGAAACCCGGTAAATTCGTTTTCGTAGTCGAGTTTAAATCTAAGAAACACTATTCAACCTAAAGAAAATATAAAATCATAATATTGTAAATCTTTCAGGTATAGTATGAATTTTGGTTTGTTTCTAAGTGCAAAGCTAAACACTGTGCTATCTGAGCTATGCCTACCAAAATCATAATATTGTAAATCTTTCAGGTATAGTATGAATTTTGGTTTGTTTCTAAGTGCAAAGCTAAACACCGTGCTATCTGAGCTATGACTACCAAAATCATTATATAGTAAATCTTTCAGGTATAGTATGAATTTTGGTTTGTTTCTAAGTGCAAAGCTAAACACCGTGCTATCTGAGCTATGCCTACCAAAATTATAATATTGAAACTCTTTCAGGTATAGTATGAATTTTGGTTTGGTTCTAAGTGCAAAGCTAAACAGTGTGCTATCTGAGCTATGCCTACCAAAATCATAATATTGTAAATCTTTCAGGTATAGTATGAATTTTGGTTTGTTTCTAAGTGCAAAGCTAAACACTGTGCTATCTGAGCTATGCCCACCATGGGTATCAAATCCCGATTTATAGCATTGTAAACTTACCGCTGAGCCATCATCCAATACAGTTTAGAAATAAAACTATAAATCTATTTTTGTAGCATAGGGAGCTGCTTATTTTCAATGCTTATACATTAAAATCGATATTAAAATACAAAGTTTTGAAAGATTTTCTAATACGTGTCACCGTATATGACTTTTCAAATGGTCTTTCATAATTCTCAAATTAACATTAAGATATAAAATGTTAACTTGGTATACATTATTTAATGCTTTTAAAACAAAAAATAAATTCAATACCCAGAGTTAAGGAAAATCAATATATTTAAAGCTCTCACAATAAAGGTATAACAATAATAAAAGAAATTTCGTTGATTATTAAGAGTCTGACTTGACTTGGCCCAGCATGGCCAGGTGGTTAGGGTGCTCGACTCGCAATCTGAGGGTCGCGGGTTCGAATCCCCGTCACACCAAACATGCTCGCCCTTTCAGCCGTGGGGGCGTTGTAATGTGACGGTCAATCCCACTATTCGTTGGTAAAAGAGTAGCCCAAGAGTTGGCGGTGGGTGGGGATGACTAGCTGCCTTCCCTCTAGTCTTACACTGCTAAATTAGGGACGGTTAGCGCAGATAGCCCTTGTGTAGCTTTGCGCGAAATTCAAAACAAACAAACTGACTTGACTACCCTATCTCTTAGATCAAACAGTTTTTACAATTTAGAAAACTCATCGCTAACGTATCTCCTGAAATTATTATCATCACTTCATGTGATTTCTTTTCATTCTGTTACATTATTAACTGATCTTTCGCTGTCATTTCTTGTTAAATTAATATCTGTTTTTGTTTTTGTATTCTTGGTATACTATTACAACTTTTCTTTAATTGTGTATCTTGCTAAACTATACTTCCTTTTTTACACTCCTGTATATTGTAACGCTTTATATTCCTTTCAGTACGTAGTTTGTTCCATCACTACCACTTATTACTTTTATTTAGTGTTACCCAGTTTCTCGTGATATAGCAACCACTATTTACTTTCTTATCTTGTCACATCATTTCCATGTGCACTTATTTCGGTCTTTCTATCTGGAGGCATTATTACAATTTTGTTTAATTTTCGAATTTTCTAACGCTATTACACATTCTTCTTACATAATCATCGTTACCTTTTTGTCCTTTTACCTTGTTGCACTATTACTGAGTTGTCGTTTCGAAATCTTGTTAGATATTCGTGTTTGTTGGATCTTGTTACTCTGTTATTGCTTCTTTCCTTTTTAAATCTTGTTCATCATTACTGTTTCTTTAACTACTTTATCTTGTATAACCTACGTATCTGACAATGAAAACTGGTTTTAGTCTCTATTACGTAGCTGCACCTGCTTATTTGTTAGCCGAAAGCAGTTTAAGTAATCATATTGTAAAAGTGAATGGGCCATGTTGGCTTGAGATTTTGGGGCTAAATGTGATTTATCAAACTTGGCTTTTATATATATGTGTAAGAAACTTTATGCGATTAATCATTTATCTTTATTTCCTATTTTTGATCAATGCAAAGTGTAAGAACTAAAAGCCAAAAATTATTCGTTTATCATATAATAACATTGTGTTTGTTTTTTCCTAGTTCTGCACATAAATGAAACCAAGAAAGATCACCACCTCCACACAAGCTTTTCCCCTTTGATAGGATTGTTACATCAACCCGAAGATAAAGCTGCAGGCACGTTCACAGCATATACATGGATGGACGCGATCCATATTTACATATATAGCCCTATATATAACTGTGATATCAGATAAGTTATTATCATGTAGACTTTGAACCGTGTACTAAACTTCCACTGGTAACTCATGAGAAATGTTGGTATAGAAAGTAAATCTCAAACTGAAATATCAGCACCAATGCTCGACTACTACCAATCTATGCATGTTATTTTCTAAGCCGATTTATACCTTGATAACTTTACAGTCCTGCTTAATTTGGACGTACAATGAGCCCAGTCGAATACAATGATTTGTTTGTTTATAATGGATTAAAATAATATGTTGTCAAACCCCGAGAAGTCACAGATTTAACTTTACGAGGCCTATAAAAAGCTCTGTTTGTTTGTTTCTAATTAAGCAAAAAGCTACACAATGGGCTATCTGTGCTCTGCCCACCACGGGTATCGAAACCCGGTTTCTAGCTGTGCCACTGGGGGACCTAAAAAAAGGTATGCGTATGTATATTTCACAGCAAGAGCGTTGCGCTGAAACCTAATAGAAAACTTTACACTGAAATAGTTTCGCTACAGAGATGCAACTGGCAAATAAGTTTAGAGTTTTTATACAACTTCACTAATACGTTACTTAAAATAATCAAAGTTTTAATCATATTTTACTCAACTGAATTATTTCTTATAAACAAATGTCTTAATATATATGTGTGTGTGTGTGTGTGTGCTGGTATATTTGTTTTAATAATCGTATTTAGTGTTTCCACAAAGTTATATAACGTACACAGAGAAAACAACACGCGTAATACGACTTTAAAAGGACGTTATGATTTTTGAAAAATTACAAGAACACAATATCTAATTTCAGAAAAAAATTTCAGAATATTAGTTATCTAATATTAGAAACTATATATATATATATATATATATATATTATACATATTATGATACTGCTGTACTGTTATCCCTTCCATATTAGGATATATTATAATGCTGAACCTACAAATATTACCTTGTAGTAACTAGGGCAAAAGAGGTATTGGAACGATTCGTGAATGTCTTAATGCTGAATTTTTAGGCATTGACAATTAAAGTGTTGATAACATGGCCACACAAATATTCATAGAAAAATGAATCCAGCTTTATTTTTTGAAATGTTGGTCGCGAAAAATGCCATCTCCTGTGAGCTGGGCTTGCATAAAAGTTCACAACTATTGATAAAATAAAGTACCGTCCCATGTCTTCCGATCAGCAAGACTAATATTATACAAACACACTGTAACGCCAAGCCCTACATAGCGTATGAGGCAACGTGTGTTCAAATTCATTTACACATAAATGCATGTTTCAAAGAGCGCATAAAGCTAGATTACATAAAAATGTATTACTTTATGCGACAGCAGCAGTATTTCTATGGAATATTCGTGCACATAACACTACTAGTGAACTAGTGTTTTATAAGGAATGTTCGTGCACATAACACTACGTCATCATCAGGTACAATAT
>NW_013671841.1:52941-54536 GCF_000517525.1 Limulus polyphemus | reverse complement strand
GTTATAACGCCCCACGGCTGAAAGGGCGAGCATGTTTGGTGGGACGGTTCTATAGGTATAAGAAAAGGCTGCATTTTTTAAATATATTAAGATCTATTTTCAGATTTATACGGCAAGTTTTGTGGTTCTGTCTTAAAGAACAGCTGTTTTCTGTCTCTACGAAAAGTGTGTATCTTGTATCGCAAGTCGGCAGAAATCATTGCTGATTTGGTAATTCCCAACTGGAACGTTAAATACGTATTTGAAATTGGTTGAACGTTTCCAGGTTGTTTAGTCAATTAAGTGGGCTGTAATAAGATAATGTAGAAACAGAAAAATATTTCAACCTTTAAAAACTGTTATATTTACCCTGAAAGAGTTGTGCTGGGGTAGGTATAGCGGGAAGAGGGGTAGGACATGCCGTTCTGTACAGAACTCCTCATTGCTTCAGTGCTCACGTTGTTCATTAATTAGACTAGTTTATGCTTCATTATAACCAAATAGCTTTTAATTTGTCATTGTTTAGAACGATCCAAGTGTCATGTTAGTGTCGTAGTTCAGGCGTCACTAATTTATATCGTCTATTATAGAAAGATCCTCATGAATATTCATTAGCACTGCTTTAAATAACTTCTAGTAATAAGGATTAGCTCGTGTCTTACTGGGTATATTTAGGCTTCCGTTCAGGGTAGTTAATTCCATACGGTGAGATCACGACGCGCTTTTAAAGTGGCCAATAGTTCACTCTTCCAGGATTATATTCTGTTCTAAACTTAGATCTACTTTTCTCTCCGCATCCCATGAGGGGTGTGGGGGTGTCGGGAGTATACAAAGAGAAGATGATTGTCCTTGCCATCTTCTCCTGAACTGCCTACATCCAACTTCCTATCAGCATATTTATTTATACATACAGAGAGAGCCGTCGTCTATGTTGCTCCATGGGGCGTTGCGTTCCGTAAATTATGCTTTTATGGCACCAGGCAATTTGAAAAACAAATATCGTCATTATCCAGAAAGTCTAGATGGGGTTAGTGTGGTTTATTAATGAAGATGCCAAACCAGGCCCGGTATCGGACCCTTGAGACTTGGGCAACTAGACGCTGGAACTCATTAGGGCGTTCTGATTTGTGTGAGTCTGTTGAAAAGGTGCGGCCAGGAACAACTCTTTATTCCCCAATTATCTTGATACTTTTAGCATCTTTCGAAACTCGTCTCGACCAATGATCACCGCGAATACCGCATCCCATTCTTTCATTTACAGCTTTGTGTGAAATGGAGAAGAAACCATTGCTGGCTCACCTTCAGACAGAATTTGCCACAAAACGAACTTGTTTTCTGTAGAAGCTTATTGAACACATATTTCTTTTGTTGGGGGATCCTTTATAAGTCATGGCCAGGTGGTTAGGGTGCTCGACTCGCAATTTGTGGGCCGCGGGTTCGAATCCCCCAATGGGAGCACATATTCTACGTTGGCTGTAGTCTAGCCTCAATGGGAGCACATATTCTACGTTGGCTATGTTATTTTGTAGTCTAGCCTAAAATAACATAGCCAACGTAGAATATATGCTCCCATTGAGGCTAGACTACAAAATAACATAGCCAACGTAGAATATGTG
>NW_013671841.1:51310-52114 GCF_000517525.1 Limulus polyphemus | reverse complement strand
CTGTTCTTTAAACAAAACTTTTTTGTAGGTGAGTTTTGTTTCATTTTAGGGTAAAAAATTCTACCTAACTGATGGAGAAGATTTTGGTTTTTAAATTAGGCCAAGTCTTCCTTTTAAAGGACATAGCCAACCCACTGAATCACTTCTGCCTTCTGTAAACCCTTTAAACGACATAGCCAACCAACTGAATATTGTTTGCCTACTGTCAGCCTTTAAAACGTCATAGCCAGCCTACTGAATCTTATCTGTCTTCTATAAATCCTTTAAACGCCATAGACAACCCACTAAGTCTTGTCTGCATTCTGTCAACCCTTTAAACGACATAGTCAGATCTGAGTCTTGTCTGCCTACTACTGTCAATCCTTTAAATGACATAGACAACCCACTAAGTCTTGTCTGCTTTCAGTCAACCCTTTAAACGGCATATACAATTTCTGAATCTTGTCCGCCTACTACTGTCAATCCTTTAAATGACATAGACAACCTACTAAGTCTTGTCTGCTTTCAGTCAACCCTTTAAACGGCATATACAATTTCTGAATCTTGCCCGCCTACTACTGTCAATCCTTTAAATGACATAGACAACCTACTAAGTCTTGTCTGCTTTCAGTCAACCCTTTAAACGACATATACAATTTCTGAATCTTGTCCGCCTACTACTGTCAATCCTTTAAATGACATAGACAACCCACTAAGTCTTGTCTGCTTTCAATCAACCCTTTAAACGACATAGTACAATTTCTGAATCTTGTCCGCCTACCACTGTCAGTCCTTTAAACGACATAGTCAGATCCTGAGTCTTGT
>NW_013671841.1:39588-50520 GCF_000517525.1 Limulus polyphemus | reverse complement strand
ACTAAGTCTTGTCTGCTTTCAGTCAACCCTTTAAACGACATATACAATTTCTTAATCTTGTCTGCCTACTATGTCAATCCTTTAAATGACATAGACAACCCACTAAGTCTTGTCTGCTTTCAGTCAACCCTTTAAACGACATAGTCAGATCCTGAGTCTTGTCTGCCTACTACTGTCAATCCTTTAAATGACATAGACAACCCACTAAGTCTTGTCTGCTTTCAGTCAAATCCTTTAAACGACATAGTCAGATCCTGAGTCTTGTCTGCCTACTACTGTCAATCCTTTAAATGACATAGACAACCCACTAAGTCTTGTCTGCTTTCAGTCAACCCTTTAAACGACATAGTCAGATCCTGAGTCTTGTCTGCCAGTCCTATATTAAACCTTTGGAAGAGTATGGTTATAAGTGTAGTGGTTAATGTGTATAATTTGTACGTTCTTTATTTAATTACCTAGTAATATATCTTACTTCAAAGTTAAATTGATAAAGGTGTAGAGCTTACGAGCTCTTGTTGAATACCTAATTTTTATATTAATGTGACGAAAACCATCTTATAACATATGTATATTTTCTCTGGATAGAAGGCAACACTAGCAGAGAAAGAAGTGGCCACATTGAAGGAAAGACTGGATGCTGCTAAACACTCTCTTCAATTAGTTGAACAAATCCAGAAAGCTCCGGATATGGAGAAAGCCATCGAGGTGCTTAGCCGATCATCTCTAGAGGTCGAACTAGCTGCTAAAGAAAAAGAGGTAATTAGCGCCAGCAGGTGACGTTGTATCTCGGGTAGTTACGTTCATTGTACAGTCTTGTAACTCTGTTCTTAAGTGTGTTTAAGCTATTCTGTTAACAATGATTTCATGTAGCCCATTTAACCTGAATGTATTGTAGGTCGCATGATGGGATATCGGTAGTTTTATGGATTTAGAACCTCCAAAATCCGGTTTTCGATTCCCAACGGTGGACACAGCAGGTAGCCCAATGTGGCTTTGTTCCGAAACAGTGTTGTAGAAAGTGGCTCCATCTAGTAGCTCTGTATGAAATGTCATAGTTCAATAAGCAATTATAACGAATGTGTGGTGTTTAGTGAAAATGAATTTTATGTTACAATCAGTAAGTAGTGTCATAGTATCGCCCAAAACACTAGAAGATTGTCCTCAGGAATATCACAGGGTTCTCCAGTACACTTGGAGATCATCCACAGAAAGGTCCAAATATTCTTCATTAAACTAGAAGATCATACTCAAGAAGATCACAGTTCTCCAGTACACTAGAAAATAGTTTACAGGAACTATCACGTTATTTTCTAGTACACTTGAAGATTGTTTACAATAAGTGTCAGAGTATTGTCTAATGCACCAGAAAGTAGTTTACAATAAGTGTCACAGTATTGTCTAATGTGACAGAAAGTAGTTTACAGTAAGTGTCACAGTATTGTCTAATGCACCAGAAAGTAGTTTACAATAAGTGTCACAGTATTGTCTAATGTGACAGAAAGTAGTTTACAATAAGTGTCACAGTATTGTCTAATGTGACAGAAAGTAGTTTACAGTAAGTGTCACAGTATTGTCTAATGCACCAGAAAGTAGTTTACAATAAGTGTCACAGTATTGTCTAATGCACCAGAAAGTAGTTTACAATAAGTGTCACAGTATTGTCTAATGCACCAGAAAGTAGTTTACAATAAGTGTCACAGTATTGTCTAATGTGACAGAAAGTAGTTTACAATAAGAGTCACAGTATTGTCTAATGTGCCAGAAAGTAGTTTACAGTAAGTGTCACAGTATTGTCAAATGTGCCAGAAAGTAGTTTACAGTAAGTGTCACAGTATTGTCTAATGTGCTAGAAAGTAGTTTACAATAAGTGTCACAGTATTGTCTAATGCACCAGAAAGTAGTTTACAATAAGTGTCACAGTATTGTCTAATGCACCAGAAAGTAGTTTACAATAAGTGTCACAGTATTGTCTAATTCGATAGAAAGTAGTTTACAGTAAGTGTCACAGTATTGTCTGATGCACCAGAAAGTAGTTTACAATAAGTGTCACAGTATTGTCTAATGCACCAGAAAGTAGTTTACAATAAGTGTCACAGTATTGTCTAATGCACCAGAAAGTAGTTTACAATAAGTGTCACAGTATTGTCTAATGTGCCAGAAATTAGTTTACAATAAGTGTCACAGTATTGTCTAATGCACCAGAAAGTAGTTTACAATAAGTGTCACAGTATTGTCTAATTCGATAGAAAGTAGTTTACAATAAGTGTCACAGTATGGTCTAATTCGATAGAAAGTAGTTTACAGTAAGTGTCACAGTATTGTCTGATGCACCAGAAAGTAGTTTACAATAAGTGTCACAGTATTGTCTAATGCACCAGAAAGTAGTTTACAGTAAGTGTCACAGTATTGTCTAATGCACTAGTATCACAGAAATGTCTACTATACTAGAATGAAATCCAGTACAATAGAAGATAGCTTTCAGGAAGTTAACAAAGGATCTTCTATTACACTAGAAGTAAATCACATGTTAAGATCGTTAAGTTAACAAAGGATCTTCTATTACACTAGAAGTAATGCACATGTTAAGATATTTAAGTTAACAAAGGATCTTCTATTACATTAGAAGTAATGCACATGTTAAGATTGTTAAGTTAACAAATTATCTTCTATTACACTAGAAGTAATGCACATGTGAAGATCGTTAACTTAAGAAAGGATCTTCTATTAAATTAGAAGTAATGCACATGTGAAGATCGTTAAGTTAAGAAAGGATCTTCTATTACATTAGAAGTAATGCACATGTGAAGATCGTTAAGTTAACAAAGGATCTTCTATTACATTAGAAGTAAATCACATGTGAAGATTGTTAAGTTAACAAAGGATCTTCTATTACATTAGAAGTAATGCACATGTGAAGATTTATATTTAAGTTAACAAAGGATCTTCTATTACACTAGAAGTAATTCACATGTGAAGATTGTTAAGTTAACAAAGGATCTTCTATTACATTAGAAGTAATGCACATGTTAAGATTGTTAAATTAACAAAGGATCTTCTATTACATTAGAAGTAATTCACATGTGAAGATTGTTAAGTTAACAAAGGATCTTCTATTACATTAGAAGTAATTCACATGTGAAGATTGTTAAGTTAACAAAGGATCTTCTATTACACTAGAAGTAAAGCACATGTTAAGATTGTTAAGTTAACAAAGGATCTTCTATTACACTAGAAGTATATCACATGTGAAGATCGTTAAGTTAACAAAGGATCTTCTATTACACTAGAAGTAACTCACATGTGAAGATCATTTTCTTGTACTTTAAACACAGGATACTGAATAAAACTGAGATTCTTTTAAAGTGGAAATTTTGTACTGTATGTTTCCTAGCTGAATAACAAAGTATTATTTGACAAACAAAATTTGCCAAGATATTTTGAATAAAATATTCATTTTAACTTTACTACTGAAGTACGTTTGGCATTCGTATCTGGATTATGAAGTTCATTTGTGCTCTGCCTTCTAATTATCTTGACAGATTTCCCAGCTAATGGATGACATACAGAGTTTGCAGTCTACTGTCAATAACTTGAAACAGACAAGTGCCTCACAAGTGAGTACGTTTTTTGTACCACCTAAAACATGTATATCTCCACCATTTTAGCCAAGTGAAAACTATTTCTGTAGAGAGTGAAAAACTAATTAAAATTTGAAAACATACAATTAAATTATTTAATATAAAAATAAAATAATACATAATTAATATCTGACTGATAAACTAAACTATTGTGTATGATGATAATTTTTTTAAACATCTGCAGATTACTCGTCTTGAAGAATTGTTAGTGGAAAAAAATCAGACCATCCAGGAGCTGGAAGAAAAGCTTACCCAGCAGAAAGATTATAAAGAGATCAAGAAAGAACTAAGGTAGTGGATATTTCTTCTTGTTGCTTACTTTGTAATATTTACAATGTTAGTTTTGAAAATATATGCTTAATTTGTTTATTTGGCTTTTATTTTTAATTTCCTAATTATTGTTAACAGGAGGATCTGTGGTGTTTAGAGGATTGATATTAGGCATTTATATTAGTTTTCCTAATGAACACTAGTGTTTCCTTAAATTTGTGATTAAAGTCAAATATTCAATTCCAATGTTACCAGTAATGAACAATAGTGTCTAACGTGTCCTTAAATTTCTGATTAAAGTTTAATATTTAATTCTGCTTCTAACAATAATGAATACTATTGTCTGTTGTGTCTTTACATTTCTAATCTTAGCAATAATGAACTCTAGTGTCTATTGTGTCCTTAAATTTCTAATTAAAGTTTAGTATTCAATCCTAATGTTACCAATAATGAGCACTAGTTTTTAGTGGGGCCCGGCAAGGCCAGGTGGTTATGGCGCTCGACTCGCAATCTGAGGGTCGCGGGTTCAAATCCCCGTCACACCAAACATGCTCGCCTTTTCAAAGAGGGAAGGCTGTCAAGTAGGTTGCATCCTTGATGAAAGAAACAGCTTTAGAAACGATGGCAGATCTTGCTCTGCCATCGGCTTAACGGTCCACAAGGACTATGAGAAATGAAAAAAAAAAATTTCTAGTGGGTTCTTACATTTGTGATTGAAATTTATTATTCATTTCCAATGTTACTAGAAATGAAGAGTAGTGTCTAGTAAATTGTAATTAGAAATTAGTATTTAGCTCCAGTGTTAGCAGTGATGAATACTAGTGTCTAGCATACTTTCACATTTGAGATTACAAGTTAATATTCAGTTACAGTATGGTGAATATGGTGCTTAACTCCCAATTTGTGAATCACAGGATCAAAACCTGTTGCTGATCAGCTGTGGACATGTTATAAGGTGACAGCCAATCCCACTATTTTTTATAAAGAATAGCCCATGAATTGGTGTCGATTAGCTGCCTTCCCTTTATTCCATCATTTCAAAATTAGGGGCTGCTAGCACAGGTATCTCTCAGGTAACTGTGTATGATTCCGATGTAACCAATAATGAATACTAGAGTGGTTAAAGTTTAATTTCTAGTTCCAGTACAGGGTTGTAGGCAGCACTACACTGTAGGGGGGGGGGGAGGCTTTTTCCAAAAAAAAATTGAGACCTTTTTTCTGTACAAAGAATTTAAGTGATTTACATGCGAGTCAAGTGTTTATTTAATAAAAATCAGAAGACAGTAGACTTTTCTTAGAATACTTGGATTGTTCTTCAACATCCTTCCTCCTGTCTACCCCTCTGTCATGTTAGCAATGATGAATACCAATGTTTAGCATGTGTGTCCATTTGTGGTTAAACTTTTTTCAATAATTAACTAAGAACAGTTGAAATATCTCTAACTTACTGTCTACAGCATTTTAAAGTCTATGGAATTTCCTAACAATGAAAATGCTGAAGAAGATAATGGTATCGCCACATCAGGACCTGAATCTATTTCAAAGCCTCTTGAAGTTCAGCTTTTGGAGAAAAACAAATCCTTGCAGTCCCAGAATACTGCTCTGAAAGTAGCTAATACTGACTTGTCTGGTAGGAAAAAGTATTTTTAGTGATTGTTTTCTTATCATTAAAGTATGTCTTTACTAGGAACACAGGATTTTCATTTCTGTATGAAGTTGAGTGAACGTTTTATCAATATACAGTGAAATATTTTACACCCTTAGAGGTTGAACCTTGCATTAAATTCTAATTCTCTCTTTCCTTCTATGTGTGCATGGACCCAGTAATGTTCTACACACCTAATTCATGATACGGAGAAGAGTATTTGTCTGTTTATATTATTGTTCTCTATCATATTTACAAAGTTTTTCTCAGAAATCTAAGATTTGTCATTTGGGAGGACAGTAACTCTTGTTTTTCACTTATTTTGTCAATAATTCAACTTCTTGGACTTTCACACTTTATTCTTACACTGTATGTTTGTAATTGTTTTTTAAATATGTTTTTCCAAGCTATTGATTGAAAAGACAGACACTATTCGAAAATAGTATTCATCAGAAGTATAGCTTGTCGTATTTACTAGATCCGAAAGAAGTAGTCTGAAAATATATTTTGAATTACAGACATAATTAGACACTCAAGAAATGAAAATAAAGTATTTTGAAAACTCAAATTCAAGACAGAATGTTTCTCTTTTGTTTTCCATTTTGCTATCTACTCATATAATGGGATATTATGTTGAACAGAAAAATGAAACCGAAGATAATTTATACAATCATTATTTTTAACTTTTACACAATTTTTCATGTTTTTTATTCACAGTGTTTTTAATAGCAAAAGTCTTCATTTGTTTTTTAACTATGATTGTGTATGAACACTATTCTGTTCAGTGAATACAGAGATGTTATCCAGTGTGAATTCCTTGCGTTACTAAGAACTCCACATTTGATTTCACATCTAAAACACAGATGTTACATCATTTCACACTTAAAAGGACATTCAAGAAAGGTGTTGGAAGCTACTCTGTGGTAAAATACCCTTGATATCAGTATCACCACATGAAATTTTTTTTTTCTTATTTTATCAAATTTTTTCTGTCTTTGGTAAAACATTTCACTTTTGACCCAGACCTGACCATGATTCGGCTCTTTCTGCACCTTTCTTGCAGGTCCCCTCTCTCATCAGGGAAATCCGCTTCCACTTCAAACTGTCGAGAACATTGGCTCTCTCTTAGGCGAAGAAATTGTGTCCACATATACCAATATACTGAAAAAAGAAGATCAGAGTAGCCCCCCACCTCTGACTACCCCAACCCAGGACATGTGTCCCCCAGTTGCACATCAATCCCTGAATGGCACCAAACTGGGTGAACTTCCAAAATATAAAGATTCTTCTTGTGATCACGTGACCTTAGACAAACTCCAAGAGTGCCTGGGTCAATGTTTGGAAAAATATGCAAATGAAACACTGAACACATTATACATTGCTCGGTGCGTGCGGGAACTGTTGAGCATGCATAATATTGGGCAACGCCTTTTTGCCAAGTTTGTGCTTGGCCTTTCACAAGGTACTGTAAGTGAACTACTTTCCAAACCAAAACCATGGGAAAAACTGACTGAAAAAGGAAGAGACTCCTACAGGAAAATGCACGCGTGGGCTTCAGATGACACCTGCGTTTATATGCTGAAAGCTTTAGTGCCCAAGAAAGGTGGGTTTTATTTTTATATTTTTTACTTTATGTATATATATATATGTTAGAGTTCCAGCAGTCAAACTTGGCATTATTGCCAGAACAATGCTTATAATATTATTTGACTTAAAAACCCTTCACTTTTTATTATTAAGGGTCAGGTTACCATGTAAGGTAGATGTCTTTAGTCTTCTTAGTGAGTGTGGGTATTCCAGTTTGCAACTGACAGGAAAATGTTGGGATGATTATTGTTTTCAGTTGTATAGTTGTAACATCATGTATAATCATGTAAGAGGTAGTATGAAATGATTTATTGGTAATTTTTCTCCACATGATTATCATCACAATTTTTAATTCTATGAAGAAAGTGTGTTGTTCAACTAGTGTGATACTAAAAAAACACATAGGGTAAAAAATATAGATAAATTACAATGTACGAACTCAAAGACTTTCAAATGAAGAGGTCTTTGTTTTGAAAATGTTTGGGTTTTTGGATTCTTCAATACTAATTATTGAGTAATCATTCTGTTTTGATAAAAGAGTTAGCACAAAGGATCACGTATAAAGTGTAATAAAATAAGACCCAAAACTTGAGCGCTTTTGATTAGTTGACTATTTTTCTTTAAGAGAACAAAGGGTGTTTTTTTTTTAGATTTAAACTTCGAAAGTTTGAGTAATTATTCTATTGACTTTTGAATGAAATCTAAAAATGAAATGTATTAAAATAATTTTAAATAGAACATAAACTTAACAGCATCTCTCATTTTAGTGTGGTTAACACATTCCTGAAAAATGTTGTGCCAAACACAAACGTGTTAAACAAAAATCAATTTCCCATAAGAATACATCTTATAAGGGGGAATGCATTCATAATCAGGACATTAAATAAGTATATAAAACGTTCATGTATTGTTGATGATTCAAACTTTACACTTTATTTCAAAGCAGTTTTTCTTTTTGAGCAACAATATTATGCAATATTAGCAAATCACATTAGATATAATTTATTAAATAAAGTTGATTTTTTCTTATTTTCACTATGATCACAAGCATAGGCTTCAATCTAAACTCCTCTTGGTATTAGTCCAAGAAGAAGGCTTAGCATTAAACCCAGGTGCATGCTTTTCTTCAGAAGAAATGAAAGTGCTATCAAAAAATTTTTTTCCAGTTTCCACGGCAATGAAGACCTGACATGATAAATACCGTGTTCTTCAATAATAGCCTTCAAAGATAAACTGAGCATATGGATATCTCATGCATGTGTTGGAGAATCTCATTTTCTATTTCAAAACATTGCTAAGTTGAAAATTTCTATCATGACTGGTTGAGCTAATAGAAAAAGTTCCCTAATATGAAAACATGCTAATAGAAAGTACACTAAACGGGGGATGCCAGTATTTTTGTTTTTTGATAAGCATGTCAGGAGTTAGTTAATGATTTGTTAATATATTACTTTGTAACTTTATAACTAAACTTCATAATTAACATTAAATTATTTAACTAGAAAAATGAAAAGATACTCTGAGAATGAAATTTGAACCTGAAATCTCTAGTTAACAAAGTTAGTGCTATAATCACTGAGTTACCCAAGAGTACAAGTGATCTCTGTGAATGGCCTTGTTAGTCAGGGGTCCTGGGTTCAATTTCACTTATGAGTTTTTCCAGTTAAATATTTAATATTAATCATTGTGATAAAACAATATTACTATTTCATGGTCTCCTTACTGAACCTAACAGTGTTAAAAGACCAGTGGTTACAGTTTAAGAATTTTTACAAATTTATTGACTATTTATAAAGTGAGAATCTCATGATTTTTTCATATTGAAACATAAGAACAGTAGTGCTTTATGAAATATTTAAGCTGTATTTGGTAATTTTGGAAGATAATATGCAGAACTAAATATCAGAATATTTACTCACTCTATAAACTGTAATTTTTTTTTCTAGCTTTGTTTGCTTGTTATAGTAAGCTTACTGTAAACTAAACAACAGTAATGTTTTAAGATTTAATTACAGTTAACA
Organism: Limulus polyphemus; assembly: GCF_000517525.1. NCBI lineage: Eukaryota > Metazoa > Arthropoda > Merostomata > Xiphosura > Limulidae > Limulus > Limulus polyphemus. The sequence continues at coordinate 41,359 of NW_013671841.1, read as the reverse complement.
ATAACACTTGTTTTCCCAAATCAGCTATTTTTTTAAGAATAGGTTGGTGTTATTCTTATTTATTTTATCTAAACCCTTGACAAGACTCACATCAGCTGTTATGCAGTTTCTCTTCCTTTAGTTTTATTACATGTGATAAGTGTTTGTTTACATGAATATCAAACCACACCTTACATATTGCCCTCAGACACTGGAACATGAATTTATAATTAACACATGTAACAGAAATTAGGTTCTCAGACTCTATTCAACTTAATGCACATTTGTTTTTATATTCTGGCAACCACTTGGATACATTTATGAATTTTCCTACACTGAATTCCAACAATATTCTTCTATTGTCTGAATATATGTGTGTAAACATGTTACAATAGTTTTGAATTTTGATTTTGTGAAGACATTAGTGCAAGTATTAGAGGTTTGCATTATGAAAAAATTATTATTGATGTTAAGTTTCTGAATTTTTTTTTCAACTGTATTGATTAAACAAGAACTTTTCTCTCATTACCACTAAGAATGCTTGTCTGTCTGAAGACCAATCATTAACTTTGTTTTTGAAAACTGTTGTTCAGGCCTTTGCATTTGTTTTTAAAATTTTTTAACATGACAGAAGCATGCATAGAAAACTATCAGATAACAGAAGTAGAAGATTGTTGATAAAGCCACAGTTTCTATTTGTTTAGGATGGTTGACAGGGGCACTAACTCATGTAACAGAAGTAGAAGATTGTTGATAAAGCCACAGTTTCTATTTGTTTAGGATGGTTGACAGGGGCACTAACTCATGGTAAAGCTATTTCTACTTCTTGGCAAACAAGTAAAGATTGTACCAACAATTCAAATCTCAGAAGCAAGTGCCAGGATGTTGCTCAACCTAAAAGTATGTAGGATTAGGGTTTCTTCAGTTTTCTTTGAAATAAAGATACCACACTGACCCCACTCTCTCTGGTTTGGATTTGAACAATATTGTTTCAGTCTCTGTTCAGTTAAGTCATTTTCAAAACAAAAAATCTGCTCAATTTCTTTTCCGCTTCTTCACCATATCTGATGTATCATTTCAACCACTTTAAGGCTCCTTTTTTCTTAAATAACTCAACTGGAAGCAGGTAGTAATTGCTGCTATTTCAAAGATAATTGTTAAGCCTAACCATCATACTTCAAAAGTAGCCATTAAGCTGAACCAGCAATAGATCACAATGCAATTTGTTTTATTTTAAATTTTATTTTTTTGTGTAAGGTTTTATTAGTGTTGAATGTTTCTGATATATTGGATTGTTTATATAAGGTACTCATCCTAAACTTGGTTGATATTGGATGTTTTATTTAAGGTACTCTTTACTCTCCTTAAACTTGATGGATATTGAATGGTTTATGTAAGGTACACATCCTAAACTTGGTTTGTTTAAGGTACTCATCCTGAACTTTGTTGATATTGAATGGTTTATGTAAAATATTCATACTGAACTTTGTTGATATTGGATGGTTTATGTAAAATATTCATCCTAAACTTTGTTGATATTGAATGGTTTATGTAAAATATTCATCCTGAACTTTGTTGATATTGGATGGTTTATGTTAAGTACTCATCCTGAACTTTGTTGATATTGAATGGTTTATATAAAATATTCATCCTGAACTTGGTTGATATTGGATGGTTTATGTAAAATATTCATCCTGAACTTTGTTGATATTGAATGGTTTATATAAAATATTCATCCTGAACTTGGTTGATATTGGATGGTTTATGTAAAATATTCATCCTGAACTTGGTT
>NW_013671841.1:12292-38588 GCF_000517525.1 Limulus polyphemus | reverse complement strand
CATCCTAAACTTGGTTGATATTGAATGGTTTATGTAAAATATTCATCCTAAACTTGGTTGATATTGGATGGTTTATGTAAAATATTCATCCTGAACTTGGTTGATATTGGATGGTTTATGTAAAATATTCATCCTGAACTTGGTTGATATTGGATGGTTTATGTAAAATATTCATCCTGAACTTTGTTTATATTGAATGGTTTATGTAAAATATTCATCCTGAACTTTGTTGATATTGGATGGTTTCTGTAAAATATTCATCCTGAACTTTGTTTATATTGAAATGGTTTATGTAAAATATTCATCCTGAACTTTATTGATATTGGATGGTTTATGTAAGGCAGTCATCATAAATTTGGTGTAATAAGTTGATCACTGTATAATGTTGTGACAGTCTAATCTGGATTTTCTTCTTCTCCTCTTTTAGATTCATTTCACTTTGCTGTTTTTATAGTTAGCTTTTTTTAACACCAGAGTTGGAAGATAAAATTGTGAGTATTTTGTTTTGAGTGTTTTTGGGAAGTTGAGTGAATAAATGCATGTGGGATATATCACAGTTTGAATTATTAGTATAATTTTGATGGAAATAACCTTAACAGTGTTATGAAAGAAAAGAATTTTATGTTCTAGTTGATCAGTCTCTTAAGCCATCCAAACAGTGTTGCTAGTAATTAGCAGGGCAAATATGGTTTTAGGTTGTGTCAACAGAAATACTGAATACAAGTCTAAAAGGCTATAAAGTCATTGTATGGGTCATTGGTTAAGCCACATTTGGAATATTGTGTTCAGTCTTAGGCTTTTTACCTCAGAGAGAACATTAAATTGTTAAAAAAGGGTCAAAGGATGATACCTGGGATGGGAAGGTTATTATATGAGGATACGTTAAAATCTCTGAACTTGTTTTCTCTTGAAAATAGAAGAGTTAGAGGGGATCTGATTGACGTGTTTAAGATTGTAAAGGGAATTGATGGTGTTGATACACCATCTTTTATCATATTAACTAGTGATAATGGTAAGATTAAGGGACACAAATATAAAATTTGGTCATCTTCAGCTATATTTTTCTAACTGGGTAGTTGGCCTCTGGAATGGGTTGCTTTCAGATGTGGTGGATGAGCTTAATATGTGCTTAATGCTATCTTAAGTTACATACCATTAGAATTTTTTTAGTACCCTTAATATAGAGAGACTTGAATCCCTGAATTCTTAAAGTAGGAACACGAGAGCACACTATCTACACACTTGTTACACATTCTTGCAGTTGTTAGACAACATTTTTGAACTTTTAAATAATCTCATTACAGATACCATTTTTTAAGCTGTAAGGTCATATAAAAAATGCTGTGCTAAGCAAAGAAACTTGTGACTATAAATCTTAATAGTACTGAAACTGGAACTGTAAAAAATTTGTAAAAAGGTTTCAGTAAAACAAAGTTTTTGTTGTCAGCAAGATTTTTGTGTTGAATACAGGATTTTGATCACTGTCATCTAAATCACAGATTATTACCTTATGTACAGGGTTTTGATTATCACCATTCTAAACACGGGGGTTTTGTTCCAACTTAAGTACAGGGTTTTGAACATCATCTTATGTACAGGGATTTGATCATTACCATCATATATACAGGGTTTTGACCATTCTTGTCTTGTCTTCCTTGTAGAATCTGTAAATGAAATGAGGTGAAAAGGTATTAAAGGTGTTTCAGGAAATGTGGTATCTTATTTTGTCTCAAACATTATTCTAAAACATGTAATCATATTTTCGGGCAAAAAGAGAGTGTCACTCATAAAATTACTGTTGCTTTATTTTGAGTTATTATAATTAACTGAAGATCACATGAAACAAAAATTATTTGAACTGCATCTTTTCTTATTGGATCAGTTTATCTACTGCTGACAAGTCTCTTGCTCATTATCAGAGCTCATTACATTTTATAATGCAACAGGAAAATATTAAATAAAAATTTCAATCTCAATGAAATTAAGTATTGCAAGTGAGATGTTTTACACTCAGAGTTCATCTAGAGTTTTAGTAGACTCTTACAATACTCTCAGGATAAAGAGGCCATCTCATCAGTGATATACAACATAAAAGTCTGAGTAAAACTATTTCATGATAAGAAAGGTTCTAGTTCTTTCCAGCAAGTGAAGGACTTTATCATATATCTTTTCTAAGACACCCTGTCTCATAGTAGAGTCTTGTATGTTGTTATGTTATAAGTTCTTATACTATTCTGTAAAGAGAACTTTACTGTGAAGAGGATATTAGGTTCTTCTAATTCATAAGAGTTTGAAGTATGTATGACTTCTAGCTATATTTATAATAAAGCCACTATTTTCATATTTTTAAACGACTAGGTTATCTTAGCTTTTTCTGTGAACCTTCTAGGCCAGGTTCCCAACCCTAATCATCACTTATTTATTCCTAGGTAAAGATTCTGGACCTCTGTCAAGTAAACAAGAGGATCCAGCAGCAGAGGAACGTATTGCACAAATTTTAAATGAAGCTCAAACTGCCATGCTTAATTCTAACAGCAACAATAACAAGATGATCCCACTACATAATGGAAGCTCAGGATACTCCCCACAGAATGGCAATGCACCTAGATCAGAGGAAGAAGGGAGGGGAGATGAAGGAGGTGGCATCGAAGGAGGAGGTGGGAAAAGTCAAACATTACACAGTAATAATAATTATAAAGATTATTTCCAGTCTGGCAGTATGCGACGATCTAGAAAGTATGATAATGATGACATACCACAGGAGATGGTAGCAAAGATCTACCAAGAGGAATTGGCTAAACTTATGGGACAGAGAGTAGAGGAAGGTTTCCGTTTACCCAGAGACCAGTACGAACGAACGCAAGAAGAGATTAGACATGCCCTTAACATCTATCACCAGGAACTTTCTCAGCTCTCTCATCTTGGTGTAACTACAGCCTTAATAAATGGTACTGCCTCTTCTTTCATCCCTCATGCCATCAGCATGGCTAGTAGTCTGCCTCATATGGAAGTACCTATTGATGCCACAGTACAGTCACGTAGTAGACAGAATGATAAAAAAAACAACAGCAGTTTGGATGTGGATAGTGTACGTCATCATGGGAGTGCCTTCTCTTTGGTGACGCCAAAAACAGAGGCAAGAAACAGTCCTGTTAAAGTAGCAGTATCACATCAACACACCTCTTTTCCTCCAACGTCTGCAGTGTCTCTCACTGAAATATCCAGTGATGATATTTCCATCTCAGCATCTCCTTTGCAGCAGATGCAGTCTATTACAAACTCATTACTCTCTCAGTCAACTATGACCAACACCTCCAGTACACTACAGAGGCCCACAAAAGCAATTCTTCCACCCATAACTCAACAGCAGTTTGATCAGTATAATAATCTGAATACTGAAGATATTGTGAAAAATGTGAGTTTTGTTTTGGCTTAGAAATAATTTATTACATGTTAAGGTCCCCAAAATTAAGTATCTTAATGTCTTTGTTATAAAAAATTTTAAAAGAAGAAATAAGATTGCAATAGTGAGAGAACAATTCTTTTCGGATTCACCACATAATTTTCAGATGAAGAAGCAACTAGATTGGTATTTGGTTATATGAAAGTGTCTTTAATTCTTTATTGACAATAGTATTCAGGTATAGGAGCAGCTAGGTCAGTATTTGATTACTTAGAACATGTTCTTCAGGTATAGGAGCAGCTAGGTCAGTATTTGATTAGTTAGAACATGTTCTTCAGGTATAGGAGCAGCTAGGTCAGTATTTGATGAGTTGGAACATGTTCTTCAGGTAAAGGAGCAGCTAGGTCAGTATTTGATTAGTTAGAACATGTTCTTCAGGTATAGGAGCAGCTAGATCAGTATTTGATTATTCAGAACACGTTCTTCAGGTAAAGGAGCAGCTAGGCCAGTATTTGATGAGTTGGAACATGTTCTTCAGGTATAGGAGCAGCTAGGTCAGTATTTGATTAGTTAGAACATGTTCTTCAATTATAGGAGCAGCTAGGTCAGTATTTGATTATTCAGAACACGTTCTTCAGGTAAAGGAGCAGCTAGGCCAGTATTTGATGAGTTGGAACATGTTCTTCAGGTATAGGAGCAGCTAGGTCAGTATTTGATTAGTTAGAACATGTTCTTCAGGTATAGGAGCAGCTAGGTCAGTATTTGATGAGTTGGAACATGTTCTTCAAGTAAAGGAGCAGCTAGGTCAGTATTTGATAAGTCAGAACATGTTCTTCAGGTAAAGGAGCAGCTAGGTCAGTATTTGATGATTGGAACATTCTTCAGGTAAAGGAACAGCTAGGTCAGTATTTGATGAGTTGGAACATGTTCTTCAGGTAAAAGCTCCTATACCTGAAGAACATCAAATACTGACCTAGCTAGTTGGAACATGTTCTTCAGGTATAGAGAAGCTAGGTCAGTATTTGATTATTCAGAACACGTTCTTCAGGTAAAGGAGCAGCTAGGTCAGTATTTGATGAGTTGGAACATGTTCTTCAGGTAAAGGAGCAGCTAGTTCAGTATTTGATTACTTAGAACACGTTCTTCAAGTAAAGGAGAAGCTAAGTCAGTATTTGATGAGTTGGAACATGTTCTTCAGGTAAAGGAGAAATACTGACCTAGCTGTTTACCTGAAGAACATGTTCCAACTCATCAAATACTGACCTAGCTGTTCCTTTACCTGAAGAATGTTCCAATCATCAAATACTGACCTAGCTGCTCCTTTACCTGAAGAACATGTTCTGACTTATCAAATACTGACCTAGCTGCTCCTTTACTTGAAGAACATGTTCCAACTCATCTTCAGAACACGTTCTTCAGGTAAAGGAGCAGCTAGGTCAGTATTTGATAAGTCAGAACATGTTCTTCAGGTATAGGAGCAGCTAGGTCTGTATTTGATAAGTCAGAACATGTTCTTCAAGTAAAGGAGCAGTTTGGTCAGTATTTGATAAGTTTGCCCCTGAAGAAGAAAGGTCCACCTTTTGAAAGTGTTAGGGTTATAGGGTTTTTATTCATTTCTGATAAGTCAGATCATGTCCTAATTCCTCCTTGATAATAGTTATCTGGTAAAGAAGCTACTGAGTCAGTATTTGATAAGTAAGAAAGTGTTTTTAGCTAAAGAAGTAATTATTAAATAGTTGATAAGTCAGATGGAGTCCTAATTACTTTTTGACAATTGTTTTCAGGTAAAGGAGCAACTCAGTCAGTATTCAATAAGTCAGAGATTATTTGGAGAAAATGTTCTGGGACTGTCACAAGGTTCAGTTTCTGATCTGCTGGCAAGACCTAAACCCTGGCACATGCTTACACAGAAGGGCCGAGAGCCATTTATCCGAATGAAAGTGTTCTTGGAAGATGAAAATGCAATTCACAAACTGGTAGCTTCCCAGTACAAAATACCTCCAGAAAAGTTATTACGTACAGGGGGTTTTGGAGGCTCCAGGAACTCCCCTGGTAAGAGTGTAAACTTTACTTGTTTATCTAGTTTTCTTTTTTTAATACTAAACTTAAAATTGTCCATAAGCAAATGTTGAAAATGTTTCTTTGTAAAATTGTAATTCATTTTTTATCATGTTATCCAAAAGGAAAGCCCCCCAGTGGCACAGCGGTATGTCTGTGGACTTACAACGCTAGAATCCGGGTTTCGATACCTGTGGTGGGCAGAGCACAGATAGCCCATTGTGTAGCTTTGTGCTTAATTTAAAAAAAAACCAAAGAAAAATTAGTCTGCAACTTAAGAACTAACTAACCTACTAACTACTGATGTATCTCTTATGCCACTTGTTAACTTTGAAATTTTTACCTAGATTATTTTACATTTATGAAAGATAAATTTTTGAAAACCTATACAAATTGGTCTATAATCAGGAAGCAGCACAGAATGTCACATATTTGATAGAGAGGTGTCTGGAAATCATGTTAACATGTTTATTATAATTTATTTCTGAATTTTTGAAACTTCTGAAAGATCCATTTTGTTCTGCAGTGCACATTCATTGGTCTAGTCACAGGCAGCAGAACTGGGGTGGCACTGGGGACATATACTCCTATTTTTTTTGCAAAGTAGTAAGGTTTAGATAAACCACATTTACACTCCAGATGTAAATATATTTGTTTTTTTATTACTACCAACGTTTTGCTTTTACAGCTTCTTCAGGATTAATACATACAAACTGTTTGATAATGAAGTATACGTTAATTTATAAAATTGATTGTGATGTGCGACAGACTCGACAAATATAAATACAAATATATTTACATCTGGAGTGCAAAGGTCGTTTATCCAAACTTTTATCACATCCCCCCACTATGCACTACAAACTTTGGAAGTAGTAAAGTGACTTTCTTCAATAGATCAAAAACTATAACATTAAAAATATTATAAAGTTGGTAAAACGGCGTGTACAGCCTGAAAATGTAAGGCAGGTTGTAACCAGTCAGCACTCTTACTGACTGGATTTAAATTGGCATTTCTTATTTACAAATCAGATTCAAAGTGCTCCTACCACCTACTAGAATTTTAACAACCATCACAGCAGTGGTTCAGAGATTCTCTGAAACATAAGTAAACAATGTTAACATAAATTCCACACATTGTATACATACCACAATTACAATTTTACAAAGAAATTTTAAAATTATATGTATTCCACTTCTTGAGACTTGTTTTAACTAGAAATGAGAAAATGGCATAATATACTCAAGACTTTTATAAAAAAAAAAGGAACACTACATTTTGCTGGGTTAACTCAGCATTTTCAGTTGTAAAGGTGAAATGTCGCATCCAAGATAAAATATAGTATTTGTGATCTACAATATAGGTCAGATAGTAAAATAAATTCTTTCACCTTTACATTTGAAAATTCTGAAATAACTCAGTGAAATATTATGTCATTTAATGATTTGTAGTTAAAGTTTAAAGTCCTTGGTAAAGTATAAATCTTTCTTTTTTTTTCAAGCACAAAGCTACACAATGTGCTATCAGTGCTGTATCCACCACAGGTATCGAAGCTCAGTTTTTGGCATCATACACCTTCAGACTTACTGCTGAGCCACTGGGGTGGGGGCAAATCCATTTAGAAATTTGTACATTTTTATATTTTCAATGACAGCATTCAGTTTCAAAATAACAAAAACAGATATAGAAATTCATCAATACAGAACAGTCTTTTTAATTTTGTTGCATTTTTCCTTGACCATAAGAACTTTTTGTATTGAACATTTTTATTTCAGCAGGCTCTCTAAAAATGTCTCATTGGTCTACAGAATCAGTAAAATCACATCCTAACCCTTTTGATAGAAGCCATATCTCTCTAGACAATAACTTTTCTCCATCCACAGATTTGCAGGAGTCTTCCCCTTCTACTCCAGAATATTTACCAAGTATTTCTAACGTGGCCAGCAACTCATCCAATAATATTTCAGCAACTCAGAATGTGCCAGGTAGCTCCAAGAAACACTGCCAGAATCCACAGTCCTTGTCATACTTGCACTCTTCTGTGTATGAAATAGCTGCACTAACCACTGACTTGGACACACAGAACATCACATCCAAGATAAAAGATACACTTATGGCCCAAAACATAGGTCAGAAGGTGAGATGTTGATGTGTTTTGTATCATTTAATACGAGTAGTAGAAATCCAGTTGTGATGACTTCCCGTTACTTTAAAATTAATTATTTAGACAGTGTTTGTATCTTTAATTCTGTTGATGATAGCATTTCAGTAAGTGTGTCCTGGCATAATATTATTTCCAGAAATTACCTGGCCACAACAGAATGGAATGAAATTTCCTGGAGAGCTTTAAGTTTTTGTTTAGGGTAATTGTGTCATTTTTTCTGAATATGTAAATCCTAACTGTATAAAACATGTTTAGATTTTTCTTCTTAGTATGTATTTTAGGATTGTTTTTTTATTGAATCTAAAGTGTATTTCAGGAATGAGATGATTCATTTTATTGTTATTGTGGTTCACTACATAGCATTTTGTACATCTAAATCTGCCAAGGTTGACATTTCAGGAGAAAAGTCGACAATATTGAAAAAAAGGAAAATTAAAGTTCATTAACTTATTATATACATATCTAAACCTATTTAGGTTTATATGTCAGAGAAAAGCTCATTAATATTGAAAAAAGGAAGAGAAACTTAGAGATAATTAACTCATCATATATATTTAAGCTTACTTAGGTTTTGTATTTCATAAAGAAAGGTTAATAATATTTAAAAAAGGAAAAGAAATATTAAAGTTGATTAACTTATTATATACATATCTAAGCCTACTTAGGTTTATAGTCAGGTTTATATATCTATATTTAAGTCTGTTTACAGACTTTAGAAAAAAAGGAAAAAATAATTAAAGCTTAATAATTAAATAATTAACACTCGTGTGTGTGTACATATATACATACACATACAAGGAATCAAATATATTTTGCTCCAAGAAGTAATTAATAAAAATTAAAAAATATAAATACATCATTTAAAATATTTTAATAACTCAATATTACTGTTAATTTAAAACAAATAAATAAAAACATACATATATAAAAGCATAAATACTGGTTTCGTATCTTACACAATACTCTTCAGTTTTTAAAGTAAGGCTCTTTTTAACAAGACCCACTTAACAATGTAAAATTCCTGTATTTTTTTACCTTAAAGTTTTATATAAGTTTTAAACTCCATCTGTGTGTTAAACTATATAACATTTAATGCGGTTTTAAATTTATTAATAAAATAATTTCCTACCAGCTGCAACCCACAAAACATTTGTGGTAGTTTTCATGCCATTTGCTTGAATATTCATAATTCTATCATTTTCATGCATAGTATTTAAGCTATGCTTTCTTGCAGGCATCATGTGTTAGATTTATAAATCCTGGTCTATTTTTAAAAAATTTGCATGGTCAGACAACCAAATTCATGTTGACTTAACTTTATTTAATAAACCTACACAAGAAGTAAACAATAAAGTTTAGTAATGATATTTATAATAGTGTACAGAGTATGAAACAGTTATGAGCATTCTGTTTATGACACAGGTTTACAAGTTGAGACAAAGAAACTCACAAAAACAAAGAATAAGACCCATAGTAAAGAATAAAGTACCTAAAAGGTGTTTATAGCAGTCTATGAAATGAACTGAAGTTAAATTATTGCAAATTAAAGTAAATGTAAAGTTGTAATGAAGACAAACTTAGCTGAATATGCAGAAACATCTGAATGTGTGTTCACAAAATGATAAGTATATGGTTTTGAATGAACTGAGCATGTGTATTTTAGACCTAAATAAATCGAGAAAACCCATAGCAATTGTATTCAGTGTAATGTTAATTTTTGGGGGGAAATTACATGCTGGTTAAGTGTTATATGTGTGAATACTTTTCAAATAAAAAAAAAAGTTGAACTCGAAACCAGTCGTAACATAATGACAACAACATTGTGCGATTTTGTAGCATACTCGTTACATTAAAAGTTTGACTAAGTAAAAAAACAGGTAAGGTAAATCTGAATGTAAAAGCCAATAAGCAATCCAGACTCTTCAGACAAGAGATATAAGGTTTGTAGCATTTGATCCAGAAATTTGTGAGAAAATTTCCAAACAGTCAAACACAAGCATATTAATTATATAGGTTATTTTCACGAAAATACCAAAATCAAAATATATCAAAATTTTTCATAATACCCTTATTAATGTGTTTGTTAACGGGTAATATGCTGTTATTTGAATTTTTGACTTGAGATTTATTAAATTTATTCTTAAATGTAAGTTTTCTGTTTCTCCAACATTTGCTTACAACAAATACAAAATAATATATAAATAACATTATGTGAATTACAACTAAATCTAGATTTTGTGAAAAATATTTTCTTCCAGCAGGGCCTGTAATATGTAAGATAATCTTTCTCACAAATATAACAATATCTTCATCACATTTCTATACTTTATTTCTCTGTTTTTAGATAGCATATAAACTTTGGGTTTGTGTTTGGGATAAAATGATTTGTTTATTTTCAGACGTAGCTTGTTGGATATCATTAATATCAGTTTTAATTCGAGGGTGATATGTTATTATGGGTGGAAAAAACAAGTTGATTGGACCATTGACCAAATCCTAAAACCATTTATATCTAAAATACTAAGTTATATTAGAGATTTTATTAATTAACACATTTTATTAATCACTTACCAGAGAAAATTGAAAAGAAATATTATTTTAATATCATTAGATGTTGTTTCTCTATCCAAGTATCAAATATAAATATGGTATAAAAGTTATTGAATATTACTTATAAAGATACCCATGTTTATTACATCCATGTTTAAATAAAGAATTGATAATTAAAGGTTTAAACCTTATTTTAGGTAATTTTTATTTTGTTTATAAAGGCAATATTGTAACATTGAAAAATGTCATACTTTACAAGAATCCTTTTTTGTTGTTTAAGACTTATAAAATAGGTAAATTAATATGTAGAATTATAAACTGACTTTTCTCTCTACATTAAAATACTTTTATTGCGAGCTTTCGGTCCTCTTACTGTAGCCTTCATTGGGAAACAATGCATACAATAAAAGTATTTTAATGTAGAAAAAAGTCTGTTTAAATTCTACATACAAGCTTTTTTTTCTTCAAATATTTCCATTTTGTTATTCTTGAAAAAAGAATAAGAGATTATTTTATGAAAATTATTTTATTAATAAGCTTAAAACCACATTAAATGCTACATAGTTTAAAACACAGAAGGAAACATAAAAGCCAATAAGCAATCCAGACTTTTCAGACAAGAGATATGAGGTTTGTAGCATTTGATCGAGAAATTTGTGAGAAAATTTTCAAACAGTCAAACACAAGCATATTAATTATAATTAATTAAGGTAAAAAAACACGGGAACTTTTACATTGCTCACTAAGTCTTGTTTGAGAAAGCCTTATTTCAGAAACTGAAGAGTATCCTGGAAGATATGAAACTGGTATTTATGCTTTTATATGTGTATATTTTTATTTATTTGTTTTAAGTTTATGGTAATAAAGAGTTTTAAAAATATTTTAAAATACTATTTTTCATAGATATATATATATATATATATATATCTGTTTATGTTAATGTTTCAGAAAGAAAAGTCACTAATATTTAAAAATAAGAAAAATTAGAAATGGTTAAATCATTAAATATCCAAGACTGTTCAGGTTGATATTTCACAAAAAAAGGTAAAATATACTGAAGAAAGTAAAAGTTGGTTAACTCACTGTTATTATATTATATTAATATAATATAATATATTATATTATTATTTGTCATTATATTCTTTAATCTTTCTTTATTTCAGATTTTTGGTGAGGTGGTGCTTGGTCTGTCTCAAGGGTCTGTTAGTGAGTTGTTATCAAAACCAAAACCATGGCACATGCTCAGTATTAAAGGTAGAGAGCCTTTCATCCGTATGCAGTTGTGGTTAAATGACCCACAAAATGTAGAAAAATTGCAAACATTTAAAACTCAAAGAAGGGAAGGTGAGACAAGTTTTTCAGTCGAATACAATTAACCAATCACAAATTACTCTAGTTTAGTAGTCCTGCTGCTTGAATTAATCGTGTAATATTCTGATAAAATGTACCCTACAAAATAAGTTTAATAGTTTCTTTTACAAGAGTGTCATTTGATCTGGTAAAGGGTCTGTAATAATTCAATGAAGACTTAAAATAAACGTTAGTATTAAGATTTAATCCAAAACCTTTTGTTTCACCAAATATGTGATGAAACATTTACCAATGAGTTTTTATATTTGTTTCTAAGTGTCCAAATATGGATTGACATGAATAGTGTTATTGTTTGACAGCAGATTCATTTGCATTCTAAATTTTTAAAGTACTCTTTTAAAAGAAAACACTGTGGTTGTTACTTTCATTTTCTGTTGTTGTATCTTTAGCTCTTTATATTTTGAGTTATATAATGAGTTTGAGTGTTTGTAATTTACATTTTTCAGCAAATAAGCGAAAAAGAAACAACATAGATGACATGGAGTTCTGCCACTGGTACAACTATGGTTTCTCTTCTTCACCATACTTGTCAACTAAAAAACCACGAATCTTGTTCTCCGAGGAGCAAAAAGAAGCACTACGTTTAGCATTCTCTATGGATCCTTATCCAAGTACAGCAACAATTGAATTTTTAGCCAATGAGCTCAACTTATCAGTCCGAACAATAACCAACTGGTTTCATAACCATCGCATGCGACTTAAGCAACAGCCTATGATTTCTCATGATGACCACAAGTCTAATTACAGTGGAGCACGTGTAGTATCTCCTTTGTCCAATATTAAGGATACGACAAGTTTTGATCCTGTGCAGTTTAGAATGATGCTGAACAGTCGACTTTCAGAACTAAATCGAGACAAAGGTAGTGGAATTGTCCAGAAAATGTGCTCTACTTATAGGAATAATTCACCACTCTCCGCCCACAATGATGATTCTGGTACTTTAGACTTGAGCATGTCTAGTCAACATTTCCTACAAAGAAGTAACAATCTATTTGGATTTCAGTGTTCTTCAGAAACTGCAAGTGCCGGAACAGATGAGCACTCAAACAGTGAACTAAATGAAGACTCTAGCTATTCCTTAGATAGAGGCTTGTCAGAAAGTAGTGACAAAGAGTCTCTCGAAGAACAGCCACTGTCTCTGTCTGCATACAACATAATTCATGGGCAAGAAAGCTTTAAACAAATGACAATAGTGCCATCTAGTAGCAGTAACAGGAGAAAATCTGCAATGCCACAATGGGTGGACCCAGGGCTGAAAATGTCTCCTGATAGTGACCTATGCAGTGAGAATGAAGACAATGATGAAGAAAAAACAGAAAATAAGAAATATGAGGAGATAATAAATGGAGTCTGTGTTCTTCAAACTGGAAAACTTGGTCTTCCTGTGCCTAAGGAGCATACAGTGCGGATTGAGCCAACTCCAGCTCCTGATAGCCAGGTTTTAAACTATGGGAACAAAGAACAGGCTTCTGAAAAAGATAAAGAAATAGATTCTTCCAAACAAGAAAAAGAAAAGTTTCAAGAAAACATTAAAACTGATAGAAAACATAACATTGAGAGGCTCGAGAGATGTTTAAAAGACAAAGTAGTAAGCTGGGATGCTGATGACGAAGGAGAGAGAGAGGAAAACAAAAATAGTGGTACAGCTAAAGCCAAAGATGATCAGAAATAGAAGAATGATTTATTTATATTCAAATAGAAAGAGTAACAGAGAAAGTCTTTAATGAAAACAAAGAAAAAAATATATATTGCAGACTGACTTGATATGCATTCCTCAATCCAGACTTTTGATTGTGTTTCACATTTTACATAACTTGGCTTTTGAGTGGCCTTAAAAGATATCAACCCTAAACTAATGAACTTTAGGTTTAGTTAGATGAGTGAACTAGGGTTAATGTAAAGAGTGAGGGCAATTCCAAAGGACATGCAAATACAATGTGATAATGCCTTTACAGCCTTCTTGTTGTAGCCTAAGGCCAAGAAGGCTGCTAGCTAGTGTGTAATATATACTAAGTGGTACCCTAGAGATGAGTCTTTATTTGTTGTTGTTCAACCGAGTGAAAGAAACATGTTTCTTGTTTGTGCAGATCATTTTTAAAAATTATACTCTTTGTGATTTCCATACATTTCAAATCCTTTTTTGCTCCCACCTGATAATGTATTTTACTGTACATAACTCTGATGATATATGCATGTACGTGTTTTCTAGTTTTTTTTACTCTAGAATAAGTAGATATAGTAGTCTACCATCAGCTTATTCTTATGTTGGAGTCATCCATATTAGTTTACCGACTTCTCTGTTTGTAATTAAATATATATGCAAGTGTTATTTATCATTCTGAGGATGCCTTTTTAAAGAGATTTGTGGCTTACATTATCTTGTATTAATCAGGATTTGGAGCAGGATGACATCTTGAATGCTTGTAAAGCAAAATTATTGTTTCCTGCTCTTTGTTATTCTAGTCCAGAAGTACTTCTCAAGTGTGAGCCACTAGTTATGCATTATATCAACATTCTTCTCAAGTTTGTACAAATATTTGAATTCTAGCCACCATTTGAAAAGTGTTGTCTTGAGTATTGACAGGACCGTGAAGTTTTTTTATTTGCATGACAAAAAACTTTTCTTCATTGTAGTCGCTTACTCTTTTTATTTGCAAAGTTTTGCCATATATATGAAACTACGTACTTAGTAAGAAACTACATGAAACTACGTAAGATTGATGAAATACAATGTTGTTATTGTTGTACAGGATAGAACCAAACTGTTACAAATTTTGTTTAAAACATATTTTTTATTCGTGATTTACAGGAAAAATGTAATTAATTTAGAGACGAGTCTTCACGTAGTTTTGACCATAGAATAAGGAAAAAATTAAGTAAAAAGTCATAAACGATATCTATTATCCAAAAATTTTAAGAATTTATGAAATATATAGCCTAAAAGGCAAAATGAGAAAAATGAAAGAAGACTGACAGGGTAAAACTTAAGTTCAATGTGAGGGTTATTAATGATAATTTGAGAAGATCCTTTATATGGATTAAATTTGGTGATGTTTCTGATATGTATGTCTATATGTATAAAGATAAGGCAGTATCAGATATGCATAAAAAGGATTAATAGTCCTCATTTTGTAACCCCTTTTGTTTATCTCATTCATACGAACAGTGGTGATTGATAGGTGAGACACATATTACACTAAAATTATTGTACATCCCACCATGCAACTTCTTGGCTCTGTAGAGCCTGTTTCTCACTTCCTCATTAGGCAGTTTATATCTTGCCTAATCAAGCTCTTCTGTTGACATGACATTCTTTTTTATTATACAAAAGTAATATGTCATGATTGAAGCTTTAGTAGAAATTAATGTTTTATTACACTTTCACAGATTGATGCAACTAAATTTGAGTTAAAAAAATGTTGAATTTGAGTGTTTAGATTAAAGGACATGGAAGTTTGACATGACAAACCACCACTGCATGTAAGTGTGTTGGCTGGTGTTTTTCAAGTTGAACTATAATTGCCAGATTAAAGAGCAGCAACTTTTTATCTGAATCTATAAAGATGACCTATTTACATTAAGTAAGGTAGTGCTGGACTATTATCTTTTCGGTTGAATTTCTTTTACATAAACATACAGAAAACTGAAATGAATTCTCATACTTTAGACTTGTATCAATTTTTCCAGTTAGCATGTGATATTGATATATTTACTGTTGAAGCCCTGCATAGTGGTGATTGTGGCCATTTTGTTCTTAGCACAGTGGTTCTTAAATAAATAATTCCCACTATTATCATTACTGGAAATCTTGAAAATATAATAATTTTACCAACACAACCACTTGACATGCAACTTCTGTTTTTGTGTGCATCATGTATAAAAAACTGTTTTTAATGTTTTGAAAAGAAGAATGGAATATTCATACTGAAATGGAGCCAGTTACTGCTCTAGACACATAAGAATATAACATAGACAACTTCAAATAGGTTTTTCTCATGTGTTTTATTCTGATACGATATCTTACTCCTTCTCACAAAAAACTTTCTCGATTAGTACTGTGCTCTATCAATGCAGATTTTTCGCTTGCCATTAGCCTTATAACTCCCACTTCTTTCTGCATATCTATATGCATATGATCATGCAGCAACCCTCCACCAACAGGAGTGCAACAGTACCCTTATTCTAACTAGCACCATTTCTATTGATGCACTTGTTAATCACTTCTTAATTAGCAGTCTTACTGTTAAGATGTGTTTGTCTTTGCTCATGATTTTCGTTATATTTTCTTCT
This sequence comes from Limulus polyphemus, assembly GCF_000517525.1. Lineage (NCBI taxonomy): Eukaryota > Metazoa > Arthropoda > Merostomata > Xiphosura > Limulidae > Limulus > Limulus polyphemus. Next base: position 22,754 of record NW_013671841.1, on the reverse strand, counting down.
AGTACATTTGTTTTTCTCTTGATACTTTTTGTTCAATTTGTTTGAGTTTATACTTTGTAGGTATGCACTCACAGTTTTAAGTAGTTACAACTGCTACTGCACCTATGGATTTCCCGACCACGCCTTCAGGGTCAGTCCCAGAGTTATTGACCAAAGATGTGACTACTACGATCCATAGAGAATTGTCTCATTTCATGCAACATTCACCTCCACCTGAGGACTATCCTGTCATAACCGCACCTGGTGTGTCCGATAGTGAGGATGAGAATTTTGACAGCCTTCCCCCCCCTCCTGAATATGCTTCTCAGTCATACTTAACTCTCCACTGGGTTTTCCTTCCAGGTCTTTGGATGACAAAGATCGATGAGTCAGAGGCATATCTCCATATTCCCATCTCCCCGACATTCCAACATTTCCTTCATTTTGTTCATCATGGGTGTGTTTTTCAGTTTTGGAGGATTCTGTTTGACCTGGCCTCAGCTCCCTGGATGTTCTGCTGAGTTCGCCAATCATTTGCTTGACTGCTTCATTTTCAGAACCTTTTTTTTTCCCACCATTACATAGATGTCTGGCTCCTGCTGGCATCCTCATGGGCTTATGCCCTCCATACTCCTTTTCTTCTTTGGTAAGCTGCCAGAGTCACTTGGCTGTTCAAAAAGGAGAAGTCATTCCTCACAGCTACCCAGTTTGTGGTTCATCTTGGTGTTGTTTTCAATTCATTTCTCAGTCGAGCTCAGTATTCTCCCCTTCTGTTGGAGATATGAAATGTTTTGTTTGCAAAGTCTCCTCCTCACCCTCTCCTACTGCACAGGAGGTTTTCTCTCTTTTGGAGAGGTGAGCTTCTCTCAAAACAAGTCCTCATTCCACATGCACCATCTTGAACAGGCTTTAATCGACCAATGGAGCGTTGTTCAGTATCCCTTGGATGCTCCTTTTACACTTCTCTCTCCATTACTGACAGTCTTTGCATATTAGCTGGATCAGACCAATACCACTGCAAAGGTTCCTCTTGCTTCACCTCATCTGGATTGTCACCTTTTTACTGATGCTTCATTTTCCAGTTGGGGAGCGTATCTCAACTGTCAGGAGATTTCTGGATGGTGGACTCTACCCAAATCCACTCTCCATATCAATATTTTGGAGCTTCTTACTGTTCAACAAGCTGTATTTTGCTTCCTGCTGTCTCTTTGCAAACAGGTGGTGACGATCCCCTCAGTCAATTCAGTGGTGGTGTCCTATAGCACCAGGCAAAGAGGTACTGGTTGAGGGACCTTTGTTTTCGAATTTTGGATCTTCTTTATTGGGCCCACAGCCATCAAATTACTTTGCTGGTGTGTCATATTTTGGATGCCCAGAATCTGGTCACGAATCAGTTATCCCAACCTGACAAAATTCAACCGACAGAGTGGTAGTTGGATCCTAGTGTTTTTGGGGGTTGTATGCTGATTGGGGTGTCCCCGATTTGGATGCAATTGCGTTTCGTCTCAACTCGCATCTTTCCCATTTATGGTTGCCTGTTTTTCATCTGCAGGTGGATGTAGTGGATGTTCTCAGCCAGAATTGGGCTGATTGTTCCCTATATGCTTATCCTTATACACAGCTTCTTTCTCGTATTCTTTTAATAGTTCTGACCACTCCTTGTCGAGTTCTGTTGGTAGCACCATATTGGACAACTCAGACATGGTTTCCACTTCTACAACAGCTGTTGGTGTCACCACCTAGTCCTCTCACATTGTCTCTCATGCTCCATTGTCAGCATTGCTTTGGCGTGTATCATCCTTCCATACCTGTACTCAATCTTCATGTATAGCTTTTGTCCAGTCACTCACCAGATGGTTCGAACTTTCCATATGTGTTGCCTCCTCAATTTCCTATCCAGTTCCACTCATCATAATTGGTGGTTTATCAGTGTAAGTGGGCAACTTACTGCTTTTGGTCTGTATGCCGGGGTTACCATCCTTCTTTACCTGCCATTCCTCACTTATCATCCTTTTTCACTTGGCTTTATGACAGATGCCTATCAGTTTCTTTTGCTTGGTTTACAGGGTTACTTTGTCTTTTACCTTTCAGTTTACTGAAGATGCTTCTGTGTTCCACTCTCTTATCCATTTTTGTTATTTTGTTCATTCTCAATTGCTTGTCCTCCCCATCTTGCTTCTTTCCTGGATTGAAACCTCATCCCCATTTTACTTCTCTCCTGGATTGAAACCTATGTGTTGTCCTTTATGATCTTATTAGTCCTCTATTCGAACCCTTGCAGTCTTGCTCATTATGTCACCTTGCATTCAAGTCCTTGTTTCTGTTGTTGTTGGTGTGTGATCCCTGTTGTTCTGATGTTTTTATGACCATTGTTTGCTGTGTTTTCTTTCTCTTCCCTCCATCTCCCCATTTTCTGAATGCTCAGATCCTGATCACCTCCTTTGCCCAGTCAGGGCCCTCAGATGGCATATGACAAGCACTGCTCCATTTTGTGTTCCTGTGTCCATTTATTTCTTCATTGGAATACTACCTTTTCATGTGACTTTTCTCCCATTACTCTTATGGGTTGAATTTGCCAGGTTCTTCTCCTGGCATATTCTTCCCATTATCCTGATGACTGTCACTTTTTCAACTTTTTTTTGACCATCAGACCCCTCACTTGACCATGTCCCTGGCTGCCCATTTCTGTCTTCCTTTAGAGGACGTCATCAGCATGGGTATGTGAACTACCCCACATACCTTTACATCTCACTACCTACATCACATGGCCATTTTATGCTCTGTGGGTTTCTGCTTACCTCCAATCGCCATTCTGCACACCTCTGTTTCTTTGTGACTGGTAAGTACTCGGTTTCTTTTTCTTTTCCATTACAGGGGCCTTTTGCTTATCGGTTATGGATACCACTCTCTGGCTAGTGGTGCATGGCAGGTATACTTAGTCTCAAGTCCACACTGTCTGTCCTGTGGTCATGCTGGATGGCTATAACAGTGAGTTTCTTCCTACCATGGACCTGATGTACAATTCAGGATGACACCTGATGTTGGTTGATCGACTTCATCCAATTGTCATTTATGCATTGATACCAACAATTCATACATGACAAATCATCACATATCACAGGTTTATGTTATGCACACTGTAGAGATGGGGTGTTCTGTGGGACCAATTGTAGTTATATCTTGTAGTCTTTTGTTTCATAAATGTTTGTTCCAGACCATACACTCATGGACTTACAGGAATTATTGCTCATCTCTGATGCTCCGTGGCATTGAACCTCTTCCAACCGTGGACCTGATGTACAATTCCAGATGCTTCCAGGTGTTTGTTGACCACCCCCATCAACATGGTAACTATGCTTTTCAAAATAGGGTATTGCATTCACCCATTGCACTGTCTCTGGTACTATGATCCCCCAGACTCTCCAATGCATTTTCCCCCTATTCTTCTAGTGGACCGTGGAGGCCTGTCCTCCTGAGGGTACATAATACCACTCAGTTTGAGGATATGGTGATGGCATTCTGTTGGTGTTGATGACATGATGCCCTTCCTACCACAGACCTGATGTACAATTCCAGGTGTTAGTTGTAGCACTCCACCACATCTCTCTCTCTGTATATACATATATTGCAGTTTGCCCCTCTGGCTAAGGATTCCTCCTTGCTACCATCCTCCAGATGTCGGTTCCCGGTGGATCAGGTGTTGGTTGGAGATGGTTCAGCCACATAAGTCCTCACATGTGTTTAGCTGGTACCCTCCTCCTACCACAGACTGGATGATAAGTTCCCAATGCCTCCAGGTTTTGGATTGGAGATACAACCCAAAATTGCGGTCCTTCTTCCTACCATCCACTAGATTTCAGTTCCAGGTAAATCTGGTGTTGGTTGGAAGCTGGAAGAGACAGAGGAATTCCTGCATGTGTAAGGCTGGATTCCCTGTTCCTACCGTGGACTGGACAACACATTCCCAATGCTGCCAGGTTTTGGACCAGAGACGAATGCCTCTTGAGCTCTCCTTACTTCCTACCATCTGTTGGATCAGGTGTTCCTTGTGTTGGAGATATGCACATACAGAGGCAGGTTTTTGGTACAAATGCTTGTCTTCTCTCCCAGTACCTGTTTTTGAGGTGAAAGATAGAGGACCCTCTTCCTACCTGGACCTGAGGAACAATTCCAGATGCCATCAGGTGTAGGTTGAGGTCAAACTCCCATTTATAGTCTGTTGCGCTCTAGCCACTCAATACCTTGGAGTCTCTTTCTTGCTGAAAATTTGTTTCCATCCTTTATGTTTTGCCAACACATTCCTGAAGGGCAAATAGTATACCTGAATCATAAGTTGTGCGGTCTCCTACCAGTATGTTGTTTTTATTTCCTTACCACATCTCATGGTCTTTCCTTGGGGGCTTTATAAAGAAGGATTATATTCTCACTGGCCCTTGACGAGTTCAGTGTGGGATTTTAGCTTTTTGTGAGTGGAGGTAAGATATCATGTGGGAAGTTAACATTTTCTTAAACTGAAAATGTATTTCCGATAGATACTTACCTCCTCTCACATTTACCACCCATCCTCTCTACTTACAGTGTATTGGTTGACTTGATTATGACCAATCTCGACGTGATTAACAGGTGTATTATTAGAGAGGGTACTAGTTACGATAGGGGTACTGTTGCACTCTTGTTGTTGGAGAGTTGCTACATGATCACTTGCATGTAGATATGGAGAAAGAAGTGGGAGTTACAAAGCTAGTGGTGAGCAAAATATTTGTGTTGATAGAGGGCAGTACTAATTGAGAAAGCTTTTTATGAGAGGAGGTATCTATTGGAAACACATTTTCAGTTTAGGAAAATTTTAACTTTCTTTTGTTCTGTTAAAAAAAAGAAATAAATGTACCCAGCCTAAAAATCAACGTACTTTGTATTTACTCTGATTTTATTTTGCCTGTTAAATATTTAGGCTGAAACTTTTTTACATGTTAAAGGAAGATAGTTAGTATACAAGGAAATGAAACAAAAGTTTATAGATGAACAGCTTATTTGGAAGGTTTCAACATTCTTCTGTTTCTTTTGAAAACCCTGGTATGCTTTTTTTCTGATACGATCAAGGTTTTTCAGATTTCACAAAGAGAATCTCAACAGTCTTATAGTATTGTATAGTCTCATCTTGTTAAATATTTTCACTATCTACTTAGAATGTAACAAATAAAAAAGAAATTCACTAAAATCTTGAATACAAGAAAACAGTTGTTATTTTTAAAACCTTGTTGTTGGTTTTTATTTTACGGGTAGTTGTCTTTGTTATTCTCTGTTGTAAGGAGTTAAATAAGGCTTAAGTAAAAAATACACATTGATATTATCAAATTTTTTATATCAGATATGACTAGATTGATATGATCCCTCTTTAAAAGGTAGGTAAATTAATAAAAATTGTGTTTAAGTGACAAATTTTTCATAAAAGCAGCCTTAACTGATTGAAATGTACAAAAATAGTAATTGGTGTAATTACTCATAGAAAAGTTGTGCCATTTAACTCTTTCACTGACACATTTATAGATAAACAACTCTGTAAATGGTAGGCTTATTTTTTAATACATAAGAAAAAATTAAAATGACATAGTTTTTAATATTCCATTATTTATCTGAAACTTGAAACTTTGGGAAGTTTGAGGGGAATACCATTTCTTCGTGGTTGTACACAATTCCAAGCTCACATGTGGTGAATATCATACTTTTCAAGGCTAAAACAAAGGTAATTCAATGTGTCTATATATGTGCCCATAGTAGTAAAAGAGTTATATAGTAATATGAAGTTTAATGGTTAGATCTTTATTCATTTCTTCTCAGTTTATAGTTTATACATCTACATACATCAGTACTAACTGGTATCTTGTTTTTTGTAACGAGAATAAAACCCAGTGGTGCGTACAGGTGCATAATTATTCCTTAAATGTTAGTTACTTTGTAATATTTCATAATATTCTTAAAAGAACAATGTCCATAATATCTTGTGAGTAAACGTTTTAGGACTATAATAGTTATACATAAATCTTGTACATTTCTGTGTATTACATCTTTTGTTGTATTATTTCAATCTTGGTTGTATTGTATGTAAAATTTGACAACCAGTTTAGGGCACTCCTAAAAAAGGACATTTTAGGACTGTACACCATTAGGTGTAGATGTCATCTTTTTAAGACATGGCATCATGTGATTCATGTTTTGTTCATGTCTCTCATTAAGTCACCAGATCACCTTATCATTTGTGATGCACAATACCACAAGATATGATATTATACTTTATATAACTAGGTATTATTATTTGTGAGATGTAACATCAGCTGATACTGTTTTCTTATGACACGAGACCTTCACCTTTCGATACTATGTACTTAGTATGAGGGGGGGACATAGGCTTAATTCTTTAAATCTCAAATTACTGACTTGTTTTTGTACTCCTAACTACTGATGGAATCCACATACTGAATAATATTGATTAATTGTATGTTTTTACCTGTTACAACATTGAATGTAAAGAACTGACCAGAAATAAAATTTGGTAAAAAACATTGAGAATCCCAGCAGTAATTAGTGGAACTAATTAAAATAATGACGCTATTTTTGTTTAAATTTTGTTTTATGATTTCCATGCTATTAGAGACCCTTTCTTGATGTTAGAAAACACATAGGTTCAATTAAAAAGCAACCAAGGGCTTTCAAAAGATGGTCCTTTTTTCATCAGAGGTTAACTGGGAATGTCTGCCCCTCCTGAAGAAAGACGTCCACCTTTTGAAAGTGCTTGGGTCATTGGGTTTTGTATTTTTGTCTTTATTGTAGAACCTGTAAACAGTTAATTTATAGACCTAAAAGCAATTTTTTGCATAGATTGTTTTGAAAAAAATGTGTTTGACCCCATCAGTAAGCCTATGTAAAAAATTCAAAAACAAATCTTAATACTACAAATATTCTGAAATGCAATATTTTAATGTTTTATATTTGTTTATCTCATGTTTAAGTGTTTTACTGATGGCTGGCATTGATGAAAAGAAACTTGTCAGAGCAAGCAACTCTTTTATTTTTAACTTAGTAGTTTAAGACAAAATTTGTATAATTTGTACAGGTGTAAGTTTGTAAGTATACTAAGAAAACTCAATAGTATTTTTGAAAACTTACATTTTCAAAAATGTGAAGGCACTACTAGCCAATACATTGTTTAGCTGGATAAGTCAAATAACAGTAACAAGTTCAATATATTGAAGCAATATATATATAGCTCGATTTGAACTTTGTTGTTGCATTAGTTCCAGCATTAATTTTTTACAACAAAGTAAATTCCTTTAAACAAGGCAGCCAGTATGTTTCAAGTGTTAACAGTGAATGACAAGTGAGGATAAGACACCAGTGGCTTTTCTGTTCATATTAATTTTAATCTCTCTCTCCACTGTATTTCATGTTACAATACTATGAACTATGTTTTGTTGCCGATCAGATGTGATACTATAACCATTTTGTCAACTGCCATATGTTTTATGACAGTTGTTGCCTTTTCAACCACACCTATGAATTTTAGTGTGTTTGTGTGTATATATATATATATATCAAGTGTTTATGTATGTGTGTGTGTGTGTGTTTGTGGTTCACTCTTCAAGTTCTTCAGTCCTGCATGGAAATTTCAACTTTCCTAACTTCCTCTTGCACCAGCAGATTACAGTTTCTGTACTTTCAAAAACAGAAAATTGGCCTTTTTGTAGGCTATTTTTTATCAATCATGACTTTTTTCTCTAATGTTTATCTTAAATGCTTGCCCTTAAAATGAATGGCTATACGTTTGATATTCAAATTCATATTGATATTTTTATTCCAATTTAAGAAAATAAAGCTGGACATTCTCCAAAAGATATGCTGTCTGTCTTTATAAAATCTCTCCTATTGGTGATACACCAAGTGCAAATACTCTTCTTCCAAAGTTTTCTCAATTACAGAATTTATTTGTAATAATATATAAAAAGGTATAAATTTCTGTACTAAGAATGTATCAAACACTATACTTCCAAACTTCTGAATAAAGACAAAGGAATAAATCAGATGAGTAGGAAGTATCTACATTTTAGAGTAGCAGTACAGGTGGTGACATATCTCACTACATGAATATTTAAAGTACACTCTCTCTATCATACATGGAGCATTAGATGTATTAGACAGAAATAGACTGAATATTTAAATGATACAAAATTTTTGTGCATATTACAACAGTGAAGACACAAGATACTTATATATATATTGTAAGAACAAAAAATGTATAGAACAACAATATAGAGTGGATATTTAAACTGTACAACAACAATTGGGTGTATATTACAACAGTACAGTCAGACACAAGATATTTATATATTGTAAGAATAAGAGATGTATAGAACAACAATACAGACTGAATATTTAAATTATATAACAATACTTAGGAGCATATTACAACAGTAAAGATACAAGATGCTCATATATTGTAAGAACAAGAGACAGAGGTGTTGCCCTGAATCTTCAGTTGGTGTCTTGAAAAATCATAATAGAAATCCATGATCAGTATCATAGTAAAATGGCAAAGAATGCCCACGCATATGGGTCCGAGCCCGGAATCTTTTAATTACCTAGTGATGCCTCTGACAAGAGATATACAGAATAGCAATACAGACTGTATATTTAAATTTTTTTAACAATATTTAGATATGTATTACAATAGTACAGACACAATATGTTTATATATTGTAAGAAGTAGAGCTGTAAGGAAGAACAATACAAACTGAATATTTAAACTGCATAACAACAGTTTGGAGCATATTACAATGGTAAGACACAAGGAAGAACAATATGGACACTATAGAACAGTACATTTATACACGATTATTGAAATAAGAATCTACAATGTTACAACAGAATCTACATCTAAAAACAGTATAGACACTACATGTATCTAGTGTTTTAACAGTATGGACACTATAGATGTTTATGTAGTGTTATGGCTATATATCTTTATAAAATGTAAACACGAAATTTTAAACAGCATTAGAACTATAGAAGAATATAACAATATAAATGCTGAATGATTATGTAGTGTTTCAATGGTAGATTACAACAATATTGACACTAGATGGTTATGGAGTGTTAGATAATCTGATTGCAACAATATATACATTATATGGTTATGTATTGTAAGGGCAATATATTACAACAATATAGACACTAGATGGTTATGTAGTTTTTGAACAATAGATTACAACAACCTTGACACTACATTGTTATGTAGCATTAGGAAAATAGACAACAATAACATTCACACTAGATGGTTATTTAGTGTTAGGATAGTAGATTACAACAATATAGATACTATATATTTAGCACTAAAACAGTAGGTATATTTAAGAACAAAATGTACAATAGACATTTGTATATTGCTAAAATAATAGATATAGATAACAATTAATATAAACATTAGATCTTTATGATTTTTATATGGTGTATATACATAGCAGTAGACCAGATGTTTATATCATATATATATACAATAGAATCTCGACGTTAAGGGCACCTTTCTGACTGCGTCCAAATGCCCTCTATAGCAAGGTGCCCTTAATATCAAAAATGAGCCATGCAAAGCTGGATTCCATATTGTCCATACTAAATTTCTTAATTTTAAGGCCCCCCCATTTTGTTTGGTGTATGCAGGACACAGGTGTTCGTGAGTTACATGTTGCCATGACATCGAGTGTTGTCAACAGGAGGTCTCAGGGGGTGGATTAACTGTGCCCTTTTTTTCTTTACTATTGATCACAAAGTTTCAAAGTACTTCTCTTCAGAGTTTGAACTATTAAACATTTCACATTTATTTTCTGTGTTTATTTTACTGTCAAAGACTGAAGTAGAAATCTGCTGAAAATAAAGCAACAAATCACCACTTGTGTCATTAGACTGTTTGCGTGACACAGTAATACGAGATCCTCGAGAACAACAAAGCACATGCACAGAAATAAGCCAACTTGACCCTTGCTTCGAGAACACAATGTGGAATTTATCAGCTTGTGTATCCTACAGTGTTAACAATGAAAATTCCCCAGAGCAATAAGATTGCACTTTGCATCTGTGTAAACTTTTATTACAGTATATGGTTCGGAGCCGATCAAATAAACATCGCAAGTGTTTGAATTTTGATCATCCTTCTAGGATGTTTAGAATTTAGTGGTATACCAAAAAGGCATACTGCCACTTTAGCAAGTGCCCCTATAGAGAATGAGACTAAAAATACTGCCCTTAATCTGGAATATTGAGATACCCATTATTGCAAGATTTATTTTTTTACAAATAGTAGGAAAAAGAAAGAGACTGAAAAGGTCTGTCCTTAATGGCACGGTGCCCTTTGTTTCGAGGTGCTCACTAATCGAGGTTCTACTATATATATATATATATATATATAATAAAATATAGACACCACATGTTATAAGTT
>NW_013671841.1:5137-11292 GCF_000517525.1 Limulus polyphemus | reverse complement strand
ATGTTTATAAAGTTTCAGAACAGTAAGTGTTTTTTACAACCATAAACACTAAATATTTATACTGTATATAGTAGGTGCTTTTTCAGTGTTAGAACAGTAGATGTGTATAACAATATAGACACTAGATGTTTATACAAAGTTAGAACAAAAGATGTACACAATTTAGACATTAGATGTTAATTTAATGTTGGAATAGTAATATATATAACCATACAGACATTAGTTGTTTATACAGTGTTAAAACAGTAGATGCAGTTTACAGTATAGACATTAGATGTTTATATTATGGCAGAACAGCAGGTCTGTTTATACTCAGTTTATATGTAGTAACAGAATACTAAAAAATATATATTTGAGGAAGAAAGAAATTCAGATCATGTAGTCTGTTTATAAATATTATTTGAGTAAGTTTCAGGTTTATTTTTTATGAACATATATGTTTGTTGGAGAATTTGTAAACATTGCCAAACATTCATATGTACACAGCTTGTTATGAGGCAGTGATGAAGGAAAAGGAAATGCTGCAATATCGAAGTGATTTCCAGAAGAAGCTAATCCAACAACTAGAAGAAGATTTGTCCTGTGTGAACTCTTTGACTTGTCTCTATCGTGGAGAGGGAGAGGTATTTAATCAGTTTTTTTGTTCAAGTTCAAATTGAGATAGGAAGGGAGTGGTATCAGTAATGCTGAGCTAAAATGATACACTGCATCACAGAACAATAAATGGTTTCATTGGCTGTAGAAATTTTGAACATTTTATCTGACTTGAATGATAGCAAAGAGTCAGTTGAACGATGTCACATCATGAAAGGTGTAAACATGTCTAGATTTTGAACGGTTCTTTGAGGAGTATCGAGCTGATACTTGTAGGGAAATTCCATGCACATAAAAGAAAGTTTTCTGCAAGTTACCTGAAACTTTTGAAATACAAAATGGGAAGAAATGGCTAGATGGATTAAAAGATACACAATGCTAAGTGCATCTACAATTGGAAAGCTTCACAGTTTTAGGACCTAGTAATGTGAGTATCTTTAACTCACACATCCGTGACATTGGAGCCTGCAGTACATTCCAGTGCTGTTAATTTAATTCCAGTAAATTTAACAACACCAAAGACTTGAGCAAGAGAACCTAGCTTCACAGTGAGCTCTATATCTGCAACCACTTCTGTTGTTTTTTTTGCAAACACTTACTTCACAAATTAATTCAGCCAAACAAGCAAACCTTATGCTTGGTAATAAATACTGATAGTCCCAGCATTTTCCAGTTCCAATCACAGGGGAATGCTGTCCTCCTGTTGATGAGGACAAGTATTATATTGACGAGAGTGTTATACTTAATTACAGTACTTTAGATTCATTGGAGTAGATGGCTGAAGCTAAATTTTATTTTAAGCAAACTTTATGTAATGTACGAGTAACTGATATTTTGCCCATCCATTCTGTCCTACACCTCCATAATGAAATGACACCAATGTCTTCAACTATCACCGTATCAGCTGACATATATTATCAGATGTGTTATAAATATATACTTTTGTTTTGTATCTAATTAAAACAGATAATATATTATTTTAATAGCATATAAATCTGCACATGGTAATGACCACAATCTTGAGAATTATGTGTAAGGATTCAGCATGTGGGTCACCATATCTGGATAAATTTTCATTCAAATTTGATATGGGCAATTTTATAAAACTTCAGTTAAGTGACATGTTTGTTAAAACATGAAAATATTATGTTAAATGTTTGTTTTGAGTCTGTAATCATAGTAGATCACCTGATATACTTTGTTATAAAATCTATAACCAATGTGTAAATGAATATGGTTCATGTAGTTTGAGCCACCAGAAGTTAGAACATGCTCTATTCCTAAACTGGTACTTTATCAATAGCGAATGTATTTGTTAACCAAATCTGTTTTTATAACATTTTTTGCTGTTATGATTATAGGGGCAAGCTGCTTCTCCATTGTTCCCTACAGAAATCATTGCAGAAGTTTCAAAGGAAGGCACTGATCACAAAGGTAAACCTTTAGAGAGAGAAATCCATGATCATATCAGGTAATCCTGAGAAACTTTGATCAAACCTTTACATGAGAAAGTCACAATAAAACCAGGTAAACCTTTACTGGAAGAAAGTCATACTTATTCAGGTAAATAAATACAGAGATAAATGAATGATCAAATCAGGTAAGCTTTTACAGTGACAAAATTCTCTAGGACCACCATCACTTTTCATTAAATCATTCAGAACCCATGTTTTGAACTTGAAACACTAAAATTGTTTTTATTTTTTCTTTGTTCTTATTACAGTGACAAAGTTCTCTAGGACCACCCTCACTTTCCATTAAATCATTCAGAACCCATGTTTTGAACTTGAAACACTAAAATTGTTTTTATATTTTCTCTGTTCTTATTACAGTGACAAAGTTCTCTAGGACCACCCTCACTTTCACCACTTTCCATTATATCATCCAGAACCCATGTTTTGAACTTGAAACACTAAAATTGTTTTTATCTTTTCTCTGTTCTTACATTTTGCTACCTTAAACTGCTGTAACGTTTGGTTCTGTATGAAGACATTTATGTTGAGCATCAGTACTATGTGAGAGTTTATAAATACTGATGAACATTGTGGAATATCAACTTCCATCTAGTGGTGCTCAAAAGTGAGAGGTTTGTAGCATTTATTACTTAATAATTAGAATATTACCTAATAATAATCTAATACAATTTTGTTGGATCTTTTCTTCAGTACGCACCTCATCGCCCGACTTGACTGGGACAGCTGAGAACTTGCTTCCAATTATTTCCAGCCAGCGAGAACGTTTTAGGCAACGGAACCAGGAACTGGAAGCTGTATGTAGTGACTGGAGTTGAATAGCTTTTAGTTTAACTGCATTTTATTCATACTGGACATATGACACCACATGGACAGTCCAATCTGTTCATCAGATTTGTGCCTTATATATACAGTAGAATCTTAACATTAAGGACACCCTTCCAACTGCATTCAAATGCCCTCTTTAGCAAAATGCCCTCAAAAATGAGCCACACAAAGCTGGATTCTATATTGACCAAACAAATTTCTGAATTTTAAGGCCCTCCATTTTGTTTGGTGTATGCAGGATACAGGTGTTCATGAGTTACACGTTGCCATCACATGGAGTGTTGTCAACAGGAGGTCTCAGGGGGTGGACTAACTGTGCCCTTTTTTTCTTTATGATTGGTCACAAACTTTCAAAGTACTTCTCTTCAGAGGTTGAACTGCTAAATATTTCACATTTATTTTACTTTCAAAGACTGAAGTAGAAATCCCACTGAAAATAAAGCAACAAATCACCACTTGTGTCATTAGATTGTTTATGTGACACCATAATATGATAATTTTGAGAGCAACAAAGCACATGAACAGAAATAAGTCAACTTGACCCCTGCTCCGAGAACACAATGTGGAATTTATCAGCTTGTGTATCCTACAGTGTTTACAACGAGAATTACCCAGAGTAATAAGATTGCACTTTGAATCTGTGAAAAATTTTATTACAGTATAATATAATGTTAAAGTGAATAGTGGCAACATTATATTCCTACACAGTGAATTCAAAATGTTTTATCTGTTTATCTTTGGCACAAACATAAATTAGATAAAAAAATCTTGACAGTTCCAATCTTGTGTAAAAATGTCAACATGATAAAAACAGACTGGCACAAAGAGAATAAATAACCTTATTTATAAGACGTTGTGTTAAATTGTCAAGTGCATCACCTAAAACTGGTTAATAATTTTCAACTATCTCAAAAATTTAGTTAACTAGTTTTGACTGTTCACAATAAAATTATGAATTTTTTTCAGAGAATTTTTTTCGAATTTCAAAAAAAGAATAATCCAGATTTTCATTAGTCTCATAATCCAATAGTATTCACACATTTTTAGACTTTACAAGCTTAGAAAACTTGCTCATATTATTATAAATCTTGTGATATAAAAATGTATATATAACTTGCTTCCATTTGATTTAGCCATAAAGTCTTTAATAATGTGAATTTTAATTTAGGTTACTAGAATATGTGATCTAGTACGTCAGTAAAAATAAGTGTTAAAAGTATATCGGTGACCAATTTTTGTTTATTTAGGAAAATACCAATTACCGTCAGCAGCTAAGCCTCTTGCAAAGTGAGATGGAACGTCTTCATTTTGATAACATTAAGTTATATGAGAAGATCAAATTCTTGAAATCTTATCCAATTCAGGTAAGTACAAAATCTGTTTTACTAACAACACACAACTAAACCATTGAAACAAACATTGAAGAACTGGATATCAGGTAATGTGGAGAGATGAAGTATTATAAAAATATTAAAGAGGTTAACTCAGTAATAATATTGACACAAATGAAAGTTTCAGAGAGTGGATGCAAAGCTAATATAATATAGCTAATTTTTTCCATTTCAAATGCACTTCTTGAGAATGGAGGGATGTAATTGAAAGTTTGAAGTCACCTCACCTTATAAGGCTTGAACTCATGTTTATTTGAAAAACTCCAAACAGATATGTTATCTATTCAGAACTTCTGTTGTAATAACTCAAGAATGATGTAGTAACCAGTGTGATAAATTTTATGTTGCAGCTGGAAGTTGTGTGCAACAGAAAAGTTAAAATCAACTTTTTTTTCTTCTCAAATGTCAAATCCTTCAAGCCAGTTAGTTATGATGTGTCTTTCTCACAAACTATTAAAGTTACACTTGAAGAAGCAGAGAGAGAAGTCAAGTATGCTTTGTGTTCTGATATGCAGGTTTAATAATTTCTGTTTACACAGCGACCCCGTTCGGAAGATGAGATGGAAAGTCGTTATTCTGTACAATATGAAGAAAAACTAGATCCCTTTTCTAGATTTAGCAAACAGGTAAGATAACATGGAGAATTTTCAGGATATAAATATACAAACAAATTGTACTCGTACTGTTAATTTTATACATATATGTTTTTCCCATGAACTTTTAGCATCATTATTAAGAAATCCATAACTTACTTTAGCGATTTGTTCATTTATTGAGTGTTTTTGTAAGTTGTTCTTTAATTGACAAACTTTTTTTTAAACTTGAAAATACAAATTAGATGGTGAAGCATGATTTTTTTTTTAAATTTGAATATGAGCTTAGATATTTAAATAATTCACTTTAGACAGGAGACTTAAGTTGCTACAGTGTAAGCTGTATTGTACTCAAAGTTTGTTTCTTTTCAATTTCAGGAAAAACAAAGGAAGTATATGAACCTCAGCCCTTTCGAAAAGATAACCTTGAGTATGGTAAGGTTAATTTTTATTTAATGGTTTAAAAAATATTCTTTACAAAATGTTATAGATTTATTCAAATAAGCAATGATATATTTATAATTTGTAAACTGTTTATTTTATTTGTAATTCTTAAATCTAAAATACTTTTTTTTTATAAATAGACAAAATACTCCATCTTACCCCTTTAAACATTGGTTCAAAATACAATCATTTTGTTTACTACCTGAAACAACTATTGTAATATGTTAATACATTTTGAAGTAACGAGTTAAAGAAAAGAAACAATACTATTTTACAATGTTGTAAGCAACAAAAACCTTGTATTGTTCACTCTGTCAGTATTTTAGTTTATTGCCTTTAGTTTTTGATTATTTAATGTATGTTACTTCACAGGGACGTACCATTCTGTCAAACCGTATAGCACGCACCATTACCTTTATCTACACTCTGCTACTGCACTGTTTGGTCTTTCTGGTAAGTTGTGGGGTTAAATGAATCATTAAAATATGTTGTAGTTTCTAAGTTTAAGAGTTATCTTTACATTTTTAACATCTATCTGTGAATTGTAGTAAAGCTTTTAGTATGTTGTATAACTTATGTCGTTATATGAGGGCTCTGTAAATTATTAATGTGTTAATAATTATTAATAATTAGTATGTATAATTAGTAATTAATAATTAATATAATTAATTAGTAATTAATAATTAATATAATTAATTGGTAATTAATAATTATTAATTATTAATAATTAGTATGTATAATTAGTAATTAATAATTATTAATTATTAATAATTAGTATGTATAATTAGTAATTAATAATTAATATACTTAATTAGTAATTAATAATTAATATA
>NW_013671841.1:3547-4775 GCF_000517525.1 Limulus polyphemus | reverse complement strand
ATTAATATAATTAATTAGTAATTAATATAATTAATTAGTAATTAATATAATTAATTAGTAATTAGTATAATTAATATAATTAGTAATTAATAATTAATATAATTAATATAATTAGTAATTAATAATTAATATAATTAATTAGTAATTAATATAATTAATTAGTAATTAATATAATTAATATAATTAGTAATTAATAATTAATATAATTAATTAGTAATTAATATAATTAGTAATTAATAATTATTAATAATTATTAATTATTCATCTTAGCTAAATTATGTCAAATTTACCATGTAAAAGGATGTTTTTGCTTCTCTTTAGATTTACTTTCTTCCATATTAGAAATGCAATGCACAACTATTAAAATTTTTCAAGCCTCTGTAAGTTTAAGACAAATATTACACTAAACATTGACCAGTATTCAGACCTCAGTAACTTTCAGCAAAAATTTACAGTGAACATCCATCAGTTTGATATTTTTCAGTAAACTAAACCTGTTTGATGCAACCAAGTATCTTAGAGTTTATGAAAACGTCACAAAAGATTCTCAGAAATTAATTTGTGTTTCTTTTGCTATAGGTTCTGTATAAACTTGCCCACACTGAAGCCTGTAAACGTGATGTTGCAGCTGAATGCACAGCAAGGTTAGTACCAAATCATGCGGTGTTATCAGCTCATTTTTTGTTATTCTTTCTTGTTGTTATTGTGGATTTATTGATTATTCCTCTTTCTTATTTCATAAACTATAAAAATATTTGAATAACAAATATAGAATAGTTAATTATACATATCTACAGTATTATCTGAGGCTTTATGTTCTTTTGATAAGGAGGTGCTTAATATGACAAGTAATTTGATGTATACTACAAAAGGACCAGTGAGACTGGGTTAATACTTTACAAATTATAACATAATTATAACCCTAGAATGCCAGCATTAAATTTTCAGTCATTAACACCAAGTGGTATGGGGTCATAGTGACCTCATGCTGACCTTCTAGGCTTAAAGAAAATATGTTGCATCAAGATAGGCCAAGTCATAGATGTAAAGTTGAACAAGTTTTCATGGCACTGATGAAACCCATTAATGGGTTGTTTTCTTAACTAACGAAAATGGTGCAATATAGCCTTTATAACATTAAATATAGTGAGAGAACAATTAGTAATATTTAAAGAACAACAGTATTGGCTGTCAATGTTGTTAGCTAAAGAATTTTAGTATAAAGTAC
>NW_013671841.1:0-2738 GCF_000517525.1 Limulus polyphemus | reverse complement strand
CTTGTTTTAATGTATTATTTTAAAACAAGTGGATTGGGTTGTTGTTTGTTTATTGTTCAAATTTATCACCAACATGTCACAGACACCTACTGTAACGAATCTGGCTTATAAAACTTGACAGTAGCAATACGGCTTCAGGCTTCCAATTACAAAATGTCAACGGAAGCCATTGCATGTGACTATTTCAACCAAAAAATGCTAATACTTCATCAGAAAAATGTAGACAATGTTAAATACCACAAGCATCTGTGCTATAACTATTTAAGCATATTTTTTTACATCACAAAAATAGGGGATTTGGGTGAACCCTCTCTACTTATGTGTGTGATAACTATGAGATTTGTGAAGAAACTTAAATGTATCTTCTTGTAACTCAGCATGATCACTTCAGGAGTCTAATGTATGGGAAGCATGAACTTAGTATTGCTAAGTTCCAAGAATAGATAGTTAATGAATCTCATCCAGCTTGGTTTGTTGTGATTGATATCAATATTTTATTAGGTGCTTAAACTCAAGCATAATCAAATTGCTTTAAAGCTCACAGTATTTGTCATCATTTTCACTTAAGCAGTAGATGCCGGAACAATACTGTTGTCCATTTGTTTTCTGTGCATAACTTTTCTACATGGACATTTGAACTATTCTCAGGACACTCCTGTTTTTAGTTTCAGTATTAGATCTGAAAACTCATTTTAAGAATTATAATTTAATATGCAACTATCCCATGTGGTGTCTGTGTAACACTAAGAAGTTTTCTGATAGCTATCATGTTAAAAACATAAATAATATTCAACGTTAAACTGGTACACAACTAAAAACCTTTTATTTAGGCCTATCTATGGCCTTCAAAAAGTTGACGACTCTACATGTTTCGACCTTACGTCATCCTCAGATAGGCCTAAATAAAATGTTTTTAGTTGTGTACCAGTTTAACGTTGAATATTATTTATGATTTTAACTTTATACACAAGTGCCAAAAGACTATAATTATCATGTTTTTTTTTATTCTTTAGATTTGCTTTACATATGCAGAAGGAACATGGTCAAGAGGAAAACCTTCATTTCTGAAAGAAATTTTACTGCTGTTACACATTTAGGTTTTGCAGAAATCCTGTTGTTTTTTTTTCTTTATGTTTGACTGTATGATGATAAAGTTTGAAGTTGTATCAATTTTGATCATTCTATATCTTATTCCTTTAATTTACAAGGTTACAGTTCACTTTGTTGAAGTGCAAATTATTAATACAAAAACATTCCACTGCAGAGATTTAGAGGGTAATTTTTGTTTCAACATAAACAAATGATCACTTTAAAAATAAAAGTTTACACAATATGTGACTATGTCTATTTCTTTATTGCTACTTAAAAAATGTACCGAAACGGAAAGGTTTTCAAAAATATATTAAACTTAAATTCAAACTTTTTTTTTAATAATCAACATCTTGACAGTAACAATTAACTTTCTGAATAACTAAGTTTAAAAAAAAATACAAAATTTAGCGAGCTTGTTAACTGTTAACAGCATGATACCTCACATACTCTCACGATTAGCCAAAAGAGTACATTAAAACCAAATACCGATTGTTGTGAAGACTTGGTGGAAAAAAAAACTTCTTACCAATAGATACAAGGAAACATACTAAATCATGGTGATAAGTAGATGACTAGAATTTTCTACATCAAAATAGAGACTATATAAAAGTTTTATAAATTATAATTTGAAATTGAGATTAGTTTTAAATGCTACTTGAAATTAGAAAATGATTAAGTTAAATAAACATAAGAAAAAAGATTAGACATTTTATTAGCAAGTGAACTTCTTGTCAGTTAATTTTCCTTGAATACAAAGTCCCTCACATAATGAAATCTTTAGTTTTCTAAAGCTATCTGATTTGCATACAAACAGGTAAAAATATAACAGATAGCAAAGCATAAAAGTGTACAGTATTAGATATTAGTAATAATAAACGTAAAGAAAAGAGAATTATACAATTCAAAAGCCACATTCAAGTACTTTTGTAGTTAGCAACATTAGGGTTTAAAATGGACCACATAAAATTAAACTAGACGCACAATAAACTAAGTTCACAGCAAAATTATACACATCACAAGTAGAGCTCAGAAATACTCAAAGTAACTTTTTTTTGTACCTCTGGCAGTACATAAGTACTTATTTATAATGGTATCCAGGAATACATTTTTAAGAAACCTACTTTCTTCCTTATGGAACAAATGGTTCTCCAATAAACTGTGAATATCAGAAATGTTCAGAATATGGGAAATAAGGTTTAAGAACTTATTTACAGGTTCTGAAACCTCATTTGACACTAAAAAAGTACAATTTGAAACATAAAGGATTTAAAAACAAACATAGCTAGAAACCTGATAGTAACTAAATGATAAAAGAAATGTATCGCTTAAGATATTTGTTTGTTTGTGTGAAATTAAGCACAAAGTTACACAATGGACTATCCGTGCTATGCCCACCACGGGTATCGAAACCTGGTTTATAGCGATGTAAGTCTGCAGACACCGCTGTGCCACTGGGGGGCGTATCGCTTAAGGTCAGGATAGTGTTACGACAGCGGAAGTCACGTGACGCTGGTATCACGTCATTAGATTCTCGAAAGATCTTGAATTGTCCTGGCAACTCTAGTCTGTTCCAGGCGCCCTCTTTTTTAGTATATAGGCCTGGCAAATAAAGCAGAATTGCATAGATAGAGAGATTGAAGATAGAG
>NW_013671840.1:50281-53661 GCF_000517525.1 Limulus polyphemus | reverse complement strand
ATATTCTGATGTTTATGTTTCACAGTTTCAGAAAATATTTACAATACCTAGAATATAAAACAGGATAAAAACAATCATAGGAAAAGGTTACTGTGTATGTAGATGAGGGTAAGGGTGTAGATTTTGTATATTTGGATTTTCAGAAAGCATTTGACAAGGTGCCACATAAAAGGTTTGTACAAAAAAAATTATCTCCATAGGTGGGGGGAATAAGTTAACTAATTTGATATAAGATTGGTTGGACGGAAAAAAAAAACAACAACAGAGGGTTGCTATAAATGGAGTTCAGTCATACTGGATTAATGTTAGAAGTGGGGTACCTCAGGACCTTAGATGAAGGAAAGTAAAATCAGTGTTTCTGCTCAGTGTTCTACATTAGTGTTCAAGCTCTTATTTCTTTAATATCTTCATAGCATTTTGACAGTTTGTTAACAATAGTCAAGGAGGGGGGAAGAGGTCTAGACTTCCCAGGTTGCGCACAACGACCAAAAACACCGACACAGACCAGACCTCGCAACAGGAAGCTAAAGGATTCCCGCGCAGATTGTGAGAGAGTAAAGACGTACCTTGCTTTGGCTCTAAAAACTACTTCCAACCGTTACTTTACGTGATTACACTAGACGCTAATATAAACCCCTCAGTTCGATGGCAAGCCTGACTTAAACTGTACCTACTGATTGCAGAAGAAGCACGGGGTACCCGCCTCAACGGAAAACCCAGTCTCTACATCTTTACAACATCTCTACACACTCCGTTGCGACTGTGAGCTACAGAGAAGACCAAAGATGCTTACATTCGACATTATCCAGCAGAACCTTAAAAGTACACGCTAGACCTCTTCTACAAAACGACATCTAGGTAAGTCTGGATTGGGTGATTCAAACACTGACTAAGGAGTATCCAGCAATTAAACTCCTAAAAAGCTGTTAAAAAAGACATCACACGTTTTAGCAAACAAAAAAGTACGAAAAGCAAAGTATCGCCAAACAAAAAAGACAATTCAGAAACAAGTAATAAAGAAAGTGAAGCAAGTACAAGCATGGCTATCGATATGACAGATGCAAATTACGTAAAAGAAACTGAAATTGAACAGAAACAAGAAAAACAACCAAAAACTTTAAACAAACACCCAGAAAACAGTACCACTGTGGACACTGATGATTTTCAAAAACAGAAAATGCATACAGATTCAGAAGGATTCACATTAGTAACAAAATGGAAACGAAAATCACCACAAAACACGGAGTAACAAAATACAAGATAAATGAACACCTACACAACCTCCAAAACAGGAAAAAGTCATTGAAGACATACCAGGGGCATACAATTAATTACAACTAGAAACTAAATTCCGAAGATGAAAACCGAACGTAAAGACTGCGGGTATCAAACGTCTTACTAAGGGCGGAGTATTAGTCAGAAGTTCTAGAAGTTCTGAGGCAGCTGACCTAAATAGTCTCCTCAAAGAATAGCCTCTAGATGCCTCCAAGCCAGGACACAACACAATTCACTTACCAGGAACAAAACCAAATATGAGAGCCTTTGTAATCAAGGGTATTCATTAATTCATTACAGTATTCGAATAGAACAAATTCAAAACAAACTTACAGAAAACGATATTTCTTTCACAAAAGTAGAAAGAATCACATCAAAAAGAATACGAAAACAAACAAACCTAGTAACAGTACACACACACAAGAAACCCAGGATATCCAGAATATAATATCAAATATTATTCTTTGGTATTAGAAATTTCAAATGGAAGAAGCAAAAACACCCGTCGTAGTCGTTACGCAATGTTACAACTGTCATTGTTACGGACACACATAGGTGTAGGGCTTGATTTTGACTGGGGGTTAGTTTTGCCTAAAAATATAAGGGTGTCTGCGTCTCCAAGGTATCAATCCAAATTAGGAGAGTGAAACGATCTCATGGGGCGCAGGCGCTCCACCTAAAAGAACAACGACTAAAAAGTCAAAATGTAAACAGCTGATAATGTACCGTACAGCACCGATGTCACACAAAAATGAAATGAGTTACCATGGAAACGAATATGCAGTAGTGACATATGGTCACTATACCATGTGCTAAGCTAAAGGTATTGAACTACCTCATAAAGCTCATACGTTTTGTGTGTGGCAGCTGTCAGTGTCTGTGTGTAGTATTATACTATATATATATATATAATACTAACACTCATAAATATATATACCATTATATGACCTAGTAATATTAAAAAGAACTGAAAGAGTCAATTCGACGAATACCAAATTGACTTTAAAATTATGTACTATAAGGTTTAAAGCTGCTTGAAAACAAATGGTTCCAATGACTTCCATGCGGAACTATACGGCGCTAAAGGGTTAAAAAGGTGCAAGTGAAAATGTCACGTTTCGGTAATTTATTTTCTGAAAAAGCATAATCAATTTCCAAATATAAAAGTTATATATATGTACGGAGCTTTGCCCGAAAAACTACTGGGCCAGAATTTGGGGGCAACATGTAAATTTCTCTCACGATGTGTGGACTATGGTGGAAATCATCATATCAAGAGGGAATCTTCAATAGCCGCGGCACTTTAAATTATTTTCCGCATGATTAGAGTAAATTAATCTGTGAGACTTTTTCCTTTTTATTAGGCTCCCCAGTATCACAGCGGTATGTCTGCGGACTTGCAACGCTAGAAATAGTGTTTCGATAGCCGTGGTGGGCAAAGCACAGATAGCCCATTGTGTAGCTTTGTGCTTAACTCAAACAAACAAACCCTTTTTATTAGCTATATTTTTGTGCGCCAGCAATACCAAGCGTGGGCGCGCATATACCCAATTCGATTATAATACTCATCAGGATCTCTACCAGCTACCCTCAAATTGAAATTCTTTTAGGTACGATTACAGTAAATTAATCTATGAGACCTTGGGCGTGGTTAAATACACTCATATGCTGTAATCGTAAACAAAGACACGGCAAATTACAAAGGTTGTCCCAAGTATAATAACACCAAACAAAAAATATATAATAAACACCACAATATCGAACCAACACAAACAAACACAATTTAACAAAATAAATCAAACCCAAAATATGATTAAAACACCACTACTGCCCACACCAACACAAATTTCAAAACCAACAACTTCAACTACTCAAGTTCTGGTACGTGTTGCTTCATCTGTTGATTTGCATGTCACAGCACTTAAGTCAACTACAATAATTTGGGGTAGAATAAAAGAACATCCCGATGCTTGTGGAAGCAGTGGAAGACCCACGCAGGCCAGTGGATGAGAAGATTGGAAGGTCACTTGTGGCAGTCATCAAATAGTGGCTAATTTCTCTATGTATGAGCAGTCACTTAAGGAAGGGGCATTGTTGAGTGTGTG
>NW_013671840.1:48165-49781 GCF_000517525.1 Limulus polyphemus | reverse complement strand
GCCATTCGGGCTTAGCAATGCTGCAGCAACATTTGAGAAGCTGATGGAAAGAGTACTGGAAGGCCTACAATGGAGGATAGCTCTAGTATATCTGGATGATGTCATTGTGTTTGCAACAACGTTTGATGAAGAAAGAGGCTAGAGAAAGTATTCAAACATTTGAAAGCAGCGAACCTCAAACTTCATCCCAAGAAATGCCACTTATTCCAGAAAGAGGTGCTTTACTTGGGTCACATTGTAAGTGAGCATGGCGTGCAAACTGATCCTGACAAGGTGAAAGCAGTGCATGATTGGCCAACACCAGACAATGTGGGAGAGTTAAGAAGTTTCTTGGGACTCTGTACTTATTTGTGAAGGACTTTACAACTACAAATGCTCCACTACATGATTTGACCAAAAAAGGCCAGAAGTTTAATGGATAGTTTCTTGCCAGCATGCTTTCAATACATTGAAAGAAAAATTGGCCTCAGCTCCACTTTTAAAGCATCCAAATCCCTCACTGCCGTACATACTGGATTGTGATGCTAGTAATGTCGGAATTGGAGGCATGTTATCTCAGAAAGTGGGCGAAAACGAACATGTGGTGGCCTACTTCAGTAGGGTTTTAAGTAGACCAGAGAGGAACTACTGTGTAGCATGGAGGGAACTCCTTGCTATAGTAAAGAGTCTGACATATTTCCATCCTTACCTCTATGGAGCCAGGTTTACCATTACGACAGACCATGCTGCGTTATGCTGGTTAAGATCATTAAAGAACCCAGAGGGACAACTGGCATGTAGGATCGGAAAGATAAACCAGTATAATTATGATATTGAATACAGAGAAGGAGAATCTCATGGAAATGCCGATGGACTGAGCCGAAGAACCTGCAAAAACGACTACAGACATTGCTGCAAAAGAGAGGTTGAACTAACTATTTGTCATCAAGCTGAAGTCAAAGTGACTGAAGGAGTTGATGATGGTGAAGTGGAACCAAGTATATATATTAAAGCAGAACAGGAGCAAAACCAAGATTTGAAGCCAATAATTGATTTCCTACAGGTAAGTGTTTTGCGCCCTGCTTGGGAGAAGGTGTCTACCTTAAGTCCTGTGACAAAGAACTATTGGGCACAATGCGACCAGTTGAAGCTTGAAGATGGTATTCTTGTCCAGAGATGGGAAACTGCAGATGGGAAAGAGACGACCTGGCAAACGGATATACCGAGAAAGTTATGGGAAGTTGTGCTGCGTCAATCCCATGATAGTTTAACAGGAGGACATCTCAGAGTTAAGAAGACGTTGAGTCACCTACGACAGATACTTTACTGGATAGGTATGAAGCAAGATGTGGAAGAGTGGTGCAAAACCTGCAGTACATGTTGTGCTGAAAGGAGACCTAAGCATAAGGGACGTGCTCCAATGAAGTTATATCAAGTTAGAGCACCAATGGAAAGAGTATCAATTGACATTGCTGGTCCTTTGCCCCAAACTCGTGATGAAAACAGAAACATTTGTGTGGTGGTGGATTATTTCACCAAGTGGCCAGAGGCATATGCAATACCAAATCAGGAAGCTCCAACTGTACCTTGGGCTATTAGTGATTTCTTCTTCAGGTTTGGTATGCCATATGAACTGC
>NW_013671840.1:45418-47547 GCF_000517525.1 Limulus polyphemus | reverse complement strand
ATTCAAACTTGAAAACGTCTGCTTATTTGATGAAGCTGTGTTATGATAAGAAATCTACTGAAATCAGCTTTGTACCAGGAGACAAGGTGTGGTTGTATAATCCCAAGAAGACCAAAGGGAAGTCTCCTAAGTTGTCTTCTCCATGGGAAGGCCCATTGACATAGTGGATCGTGTCTCAGACGTGACTTTCCGAATAAAATGTGGTCGGCGAGGTAAACCAAAGGTGGTGCATGCCAACAGGCTTTGGCATTATCATGGTCCAGGACTTTTCAGTTGGAACGAAGTGAACAATGGAACATATGACGCTGCTGAAGACGTGTCACCTGAAAAAGCCACTGTTGAAGAAGAAACTCTATCCAGTTTTGAGAAGGAAAACAGTGAAGCCGTTAATGATGTGACTGCTACCAATAATGGGACATTTCTTGATGGAGCAGATGAATCCCACATGAAGCAAAAGCCAATGAGACAGAGACCAGTACGAAAGAAGATACGCCCTGTAAAATTAGGATACTTTGTTGTATTTTAATTTTGTGTTTGTAAATTCTGCACATTTAACTAAGTTATTGTCAATTATCTATTGGTTTAATATAATATACTAAGGAAGGGGCAGTGTTACGATAGCCAAAGTCGCGTGACGCTGGGAACATGCGTGCTGGAGTTTTTGGAAGGATCATGAATTATCGGGGAGGCTTGAGTTTGTTTGAGGTGCCCTCTTTTTCAGTATACAAGCCTGGCGAGAAAAACCAGCGTAATTGCATAGATGGATAGATATAGATAATTGAGTCAAGTGAACCGTAAGTAAAATGTGTGAATCACTGGGATTTACAGCATGTGTTATAAAGACTGTTAAGTAAAGAGACGAGAAACGTATTGATTGTGAAATTACTGTGTATAACAAAGTTGTATCGAGAAAGAATAAACTAGTTTTAATTAAGAAAGGACTTGTATCCCTGAAGTTCCTCGGGAATTAACAAATGAGCTGATACGCAACAGTACTGTTATGCCTCCATTCATTAGTTAATTTTCTGTAAATATTTCTTTCCAATGAAACTTTAGCAATACAAGTCATTTCTTTAATAAAACTGGTTTATTCTTTCTGAATACAACTTTGCAATACACTTAATTTTCACAGTCACGCTATAACAAACGCTATAATTCACAATGAACGACTCAGCAATACATCTCTCTGTGTCCGCAGTTCAATTACATATTACTTTCTCTGTTGCCATCACGTCTTGACCGTCTTATATGTACAAAAATACCGAAATCTAGTAAATGCTCGAGCATTCAGGAACCTTTGAGAATATGACGTGTTACTAGCATCACGTGACCCCGCTGTCATAACACTGCCCCTTCCTTAGTATTGTTTGTCCCGAACAATAGCCACTTACATTAAACCAATAAACAATTAACAATAACTTAAATAAATGTACAGAATTTACAAACACAAAATTACAATTCAACAAAGTCTCTTAATTTTATGGGATGTATCTTCTTCCGTACTGGTCCTGTTGGCATGCACCACCTTTGGCTTACCTCGCCAACTACATTTTATCTGGAACGTCACGTCTGAGAGATGATCCACTATGTCATATGGGCCTTCTCATGGAGAAGACAACTTAGGAGACTTCCCTTTGGTCTTCCTGGGATTATACAACAACACGTTGTCTCCTGGTACAAAACTGACTTCAGTAGATCTCTTATCATAAGATAACTTCATCGAATCAGCAGACGTTTTCAAGTTTGAACATACTTGATGGTGAATATCATCCATCCTTTTCGATAACACTTTCACAAACTCTGACACATTTTCAGGCAACTCTTCATAATGTGGGCGTCCTGTTAACAGATCCACTGGCAACTGAAATTCCCGACCAAACATCAACTTTGCTGGAGTATATCCAGTGGCTTCATGCTCTGACTTAATATCTATACCTAGTTCCATTTCACCATCATCAGCTCCATCAGTCACTTTGACTTCAGCTTGATGACACCTAATTAGTTCAACCTCTCTTTTAACAGTTACCGGAACTTGGCCTTTGTTGTTCCCAAACGTCATTTTATCAAAATTAATTACAAACTTCCTAATATGTACAATCCTAATATGCATTCGTCTTCAATGTCAGCAA
>NW_013671840.1:38612-44430 GCF_000517525.1 Limulus polyphemus | reverse complement strand
GTTTCTTTTCTTTCTCCTCCAATAGCTATTGTAATCTCTCTTCTTGTTTCTTTTCTTTTCCTCCAACAACTGCTGTAATCTCTCTTCTTGTTTATTTGCTTGTTCGAGCTGCCACTGTTGCAGGTTTTTTGCAACTGCTGTTGTCTCTCTTCTTGTTTCTTTTCCTTTTCCTCCAACAACTGCTGTAATCTCTCTTGTTTATTTTGCTGTTCCAGCTGCCACTGTTGCAGGTTTTCTTGCAATTGTTGTTGTCTCTTGTTTATTTTCTCGTTCTTCTTGTTTCTTTTGCTGCTCTTGTATTGCTGCCATCAAATCTGCTAAGCTGTAGTTTGATTTGCCGCTTCTCGTTTCCATTTTTTTTGTCCCACTCTCTGACACCAATTTGTTATGTCTCCGAAATTTCTTTCCGATGAAACTTTACGATACAAGTCCTTTCTTAAATAAAACTGGTTTATTCTTACTGAATACAACTTTACAATACACTTAATTTTCACAGTCACGCTATAATTCACAACGAACGACTCACGTGCTCGACTCAACAATACCTCTCTCTGTGTCCGCAGTTCAATTACATATTACTTTCTCTGTTGCCGTCACGTCTTGACCGTCTTATATGTACAAAAATACCGAAATCTAGTAAACGCTCGAGCATTCAGGAACCTTCGAGAATATGACGCGTTAGTAGCGTCACGTGACCCCCGCTGTCGTAACAGTACTTTAGTAGACATTTTTTACAACAACATATTGCTTGTTAACAATTTTTTTAAAAGATCGCTGGTTCCTTTGAAGTTAATCACAAAGCTACACAATGGGCTACCTGTGCTCTGCCCACCACATGTATAGAAACCCGGTTTCTAGCGTTGTAAGTCCGTAGACATACCGCTGTGCCCCTGGGGGCCCTTTAAAAAAGATTAAACGTGAAGTCAAGTCTATAATAACATAAGTTTATTTATTGATAGTATTAAGTATGGTAAGGTTTAGTCCTAACTGATCTATAGGAAAACACACACAAGTTACAGTGTTAATTTATCTCTTTATTGCATATAGGCCATACGTAATAAAAGCTTGACTAACAGTAACACTAGGCTTAAGACAAGTGGACTTATATATTTCAGTGTCTGTGATTAGAATTCTTTTGTATTATTCTATAAGTCTTGTCTCTATAGAAGTATTATTGGAATAAAGATACGAATAATTTTACCGCAAATGCTTTGCGGGTTTATTCTAGCAATAATTATTCATGAGGTAAGTATGCAAGTATCTCACGTGCTACGCCATTCAATCTGGTGATGTGAATTATGCTTTCAAATTTTGAATATGTATTGCGGATTATTAGTTAGATAAGGTACAAATGCCAACAAAAATTAAGTGGAAACGTATGTAAACTGTTACGAGCTTTAAGGATAACAATTGTAAGCTTATGTTACAATCCGCAAACATTTAGGAAATTGAAAAGGGGTAATTTAGATTTATTTCGTATTGTTTATGGTAGGTTACAAGGTCGGCCAAATCGACCATATTAAGTAAGGTTAGGGAAAGTAACAGATAAAATATAAAGTTTTACTGAAACAAAAACACGTTTCATATTTATTTAGGAGGTTTTAGAGGCTACGCAAATGAAATTTGAGATTTATCAGATTAATAAAAGTATTTTTAATCTTAACATGAATATCAACTTGCCTTTCGAGCAGTCAACCCTGACGCCATATATTCACAGATAAATTTTTAGTGAAAAATACATAATTAAAATAAAACAACTATTATTTTTATGTGTGTGTGTACAAAAGCCTTGTAATGTTTACTGAAAGCCTACCAGATTTCCTAAAGATGCACATATCATATCTTAAAAATTATAGTATGGAAACATGATGAATTTGTGGTATACCTATAAGGGTAGATAAAAGTACAGTTTTACAAAGTTATATCAAAACTTTAATTGGGGTACTTTATTGTCGATGAATAGCAACAAACTCGGCATCAAAACATAGTTTATAATTGAAATTTTGATATTATATAAATTTTAATAGCCTAGTTTGGATGTATATGAAGACGTGTATTTCACCTTACCACCTCCATTCAGAAGCTTTATCAGAATGGGCAATAATACAGAATATCATTTTAGTGTTAACGCCTTTTAGAAGCTTGCTTGTAATTTAGTACAAAGCTACACAATGGTCAATCTGTGCTCTGCCCACCACGGATATCGAAATCCGGATTCTACCGTTGTAAGTCCGCAGGCATACCGCTCTGCCACTGGGGGAGGGCTTTTAGAAGCTGGCAAAGCATAATATAATTAATCATATTTGTCATAAGACATTTGTTACACCCATTATATTTTAACACATACACTACACTCCTAATCTAGTCCCTGATGAATTTTCAAGAATTAGAGTGTATAATAACAATAATATTTCAACCATACTATATTCTTCACATATATATTGGCAGCGGCGCGTTTCGCTCAATCCCGATATTTTCAGGCCAACTGGATATGAGGACTACTATTATAATACACTCATCTAATTCATGGAAATCTATAAAGGACTATATTAGGAATGTAGTGTTAAATAATATAATAGGCGTAATATAATGTCTTATGACAAATACAATGAATAAATACTTGACAAATTTGTTAATCCTGGTTGAATTGACTGGAACTAACGCTTGTGATACGTCATTATGTCATATCACGCAACAGAGATTAACTGGTTATTCGCCAAAACATGCTCATAGTTAAGCAAATAATGGCCATCCCTGTGGATATTATGTGTAGTCTACCATCTAGCACATAGGTGCTACAGTGTCTGCAAGAATGTGTTGAGTGGCCGAGAATTGCTCTGTGATGCATGCTTGTTTTCTTTCCAGTAACTAAGGGAAGCTATTGTAGTGCTCAAGAGATTCTATGCCAAAAAGAATCAAGGAATGGAGCTTTCCGCATGGAGACTTGGTATGACTTTGGTACATGCTAGTACCATGGAATCAGCTCAGCTTGGACTGAACAGGTCCAAACCTAGTATTCTGGCAAGTTGTCATTAACATACAAGATTCAGTGGCCAAATGTCTTGCATAAGAGCATAAAGGACAATATCATGTGACCTTATGTTTTTTCAGATGAACCTCTAGCAACAAATTAGAGGAAGACGCGGCAATTTCATTAGAGCATCTTAGTGCAGCTGATGAGGAGGAAGGTGCTGAGAATACTTACCTGGTAGTGTATGACAAGTCACATGAGAAAGCACATAAAAAGATACAGGAAATCCCTAGTGGTCAGCTAGGATGATGACAACTACCTCCTGATCATTATTGCTAGGATTAACTGCCTGACCAACAGTTAGGATAGCCTATGATTGTACAATCACTAACTGGTAGGAATTGTTGGTCCTTTCTTTTCAAGTATCAAGTGATGATCACCATACAATGTTGGCAGTACACTATGGGATTTCCACTTGATTACTGGCAGATAAGACAATTATTTGGTCGAAAAACCACTGATTGAAAGGGTGTTGTGACTCTTGTTTTCCAAGCTATTACTTGGTGTTTCTTACAAAATATATGAATTACATTTTATGATTGTCATTCAACCACAGCAGCTTGGATAGTCATTTGTTTAAGAAACCAATGACTGAAAAAGGTGCTGTGACCTTTGATTTTAGAGCTATCAAATGCTATTTCTGATAGAATGTATGAACTACATTTTGTGATTACCATTCGTTCATAGCTTCTAGGGTAGTTATTTCGTTGAGAAGGTATTATGACCTTTGCTTTTTGAGCTATCAGGAGGTTTTGCCAGACCATATGTGTGGATGGTATTTTATGACTACCACTCAATTACCACAGCTTTGGGTAGCTAGTGCTAGTAGATGTAATGCCTAGAACATCAACAGTTTACGCAACTGAAGATGTTTGCTAGAAGTTAAAAAATAGCTGAAAGGGCATTGTGGCCCTTACTTTCTGGGCTATTGAAGAATTTTGTACAGTGAAATGGCCACTGGATGTTTCATGAAAATCAGACACCCTGATTTCATGAAAATCAGGTATCAACAACTCTGTAACAGACTGTGGGGTGCTCGAGAGCCTCCTCAGTACACTTGAATGTATATAACACTCCCATGATAGTGAGGAAGTTGTATTATTTATCAACTCAGAAAGTAGGTTGGGTGCTTGTGAATCATAAAAGAATAGATTATACTTCATTTAACATGCCTGTATTTACTTTTCTAATATTTTAACTGAAGCAAGTGGATCGACTTGTATAAGGTAATACAGTGTTCTGAAGGTCTGAATTTGGCAGCCACCTAGGACAATAAAAGCTGAGGTTGGTTTGAATATTTATTGATATACAAGGAGTGAGAGGATGAATATTGATTCTGGTGAGGAGAAGTTTAGCTAAAAGTCTTAGTGTGGCTAAATTCTGCCAGTAATTATTTATTCCATGATGCCTATAAAATACTGTTGAGTTTTGTTGCTTACAGATGGTGGCATGTTACCATACCATGAATATTTACGCACAATTTATGGATGTAGCCCATGTTGATTACTGTGGTGGAAATGTGTAAAAGATTCAGACATGTATATGGCAATATACCTGTGTGTATGTATATCTTTGAGGTGATGCACATATGTATGAAGCTTTATGCAATATCATTCATAAGAGTTATGTAACACAAATGAATCAGTTACTGAGAAAACAACTAGTAGGCAATTTGAACAAAAAATGAGAATGAGATCTGGAATATTAAGACCTAGAGTTATGAAGTTAACTGTGGATACTGACCTGTGAAGCAGTATTTGAAGACACAGTGTGTCTGTTGTTTTTATTGATGCCGATGAGAGAATATTTCAGCTTTCTCTTTGAAATATGGTTTGGTATTGAAATATTCAGCAGGTACTGAAATTTATGGAAAGAGATAAGAGCAAGACTCACACCACTCTTGCAGGAAGTCGAAGTTTAATCTGTTCTTCTGCAAGTATTGACCAGAAACGTTTCAGTTATTTTAAACTTAAATGTGCGTAGGTGAAATTATCTGTAAAAAGTAAAATTATCAAACAGAATGCATAAATTTAAACATGGTGTACCTTGTGTTTTTTCATTATGTTGGAATATTTTGATCATGTAGATTGAAATACTTCAAAAGTACATAATTTTCTGAAAGGAATTGAGAGTAAGATGAGATGCTAGTGTTAATAAATTTCTGTTGTTGAAGAAATTAGGTTAGTATCTGCGCTGTTTTTGATGTATTTTATTTACTGGTGTGGTTACATTAATCTGCAGTCTCTATTCTGAGTTCTTTCCTACCTGACCTGGGCTCTGTTTTTTATAACAAGCATATTGTAGTGGAAAGAATGTGGCAGTGCCCTAAGATAAATATGAACTATTATCATGGCAGAGACAAATTTGGCGAGCACAACTAGGATTTGTAGGTCAACCATGAAACCCAAGCATGTCTGTGTTGACTGGCATTGCATTTACCTCAGTGGAGTCTGGATAAGATGCACTGCTTTGGATGCAGGCTCTGGTTGAGGCCACCGGTAGAGTAATCCTGAAATATTTAGAGCCGGTGAAATCAACCACCATCACAATCTAGTAGGTTAATCTGAGGAGTGAGGGTTCAGCTGAATCCTCGATGCTAAACTTGCTAGTTGTCCAACTGCTTAATCCTATGCCAAAGATAGCACCAGGAAATTAATTGGTTTTGGGAACTAGGTACACGCTTAGAAAGAGCAGTGGGGTGATATGTATAAAAT
Source organism: Limulus polyphemus (assembly GCF_000517525.1). Classification (NCBI taxonomy): domain Eukaryota; kingdom Metazoa; phylum Arthropoda; class Merostomata; order Xiphosura; family Limulidae; genus Limulus; species Limulus polyphemus. The sequence goes on along the minus strand of NW_013671840.1, from coordinate 38,685 downwards.
AGAAAAGATAGGAGGTCCTTATTTTATAGTCTAGCTTGTCAATATTAGCAATTTAAGTTCCTAATTACATAAG
>NW_013671840.1:26394-38551 GCF_000517525.1 Limulus polyphemus | reverse complement strand
TGTGTTCTTTTAATATTTACTTTTAAATTAAGAAATTAACTAATGTATAATACAAAAAATTGAATTATAATCTACAATTTGATACTAAACTAATTGGCATAAATTCACAAAATGATAATTCAATAAAATTTTGAATGCAAATCAACAAACGCGATGACATGGCCTTTGACCCATGATTAGATAGGATTAATAAACATCTTCAGTATTACTAAACTTGACCAATGGAAAAAATAATGCAAACTAATAACTAGGTATACGGCGTGTATCCCCATTTCCATCACTTGTTAGCACCTATGAAAGTAAAATCCAAATCTAAGATGAAGACTGAAATTGTAGTACCAGAAAAAGAGTTGCAAGTACACCTTCAAATGATACTTTGTTTAGAAGAGTCACTGACACCTTATGAGTATGTACCTCTGGTAGAACCATCTTATCTATTGTCTCAGCCTTCTAAGAGTACAATATTCTAATAGATCCACCTAGGAGCAACGGTGAGTACAAGCACTTCCACACCAGTTATGGAGATGATAGTAGCAGCGGCTAGCATCTATGCTGGAATGTGCATTTATTGGTCAAACCTCTGAAGATAACAAAACTACAGACAAAGAAGTTGGAGTTATCTACCAGGCTTCTGACTAAAATTAAAGAGTGCTTATCACAATTTTAAAACTGTCTGTCCAGAGCAGGCAACCAGGTATACAAAAGCTTAGGTATTATATAATTATGAAGAAGACCATTTGCTGAAGCATCAAGAGCCCCAGTACAGCTGATAGAAGAGGTATACTTACTTTGCAAGTATCTGACAAGAAATTTTACGGCACTTGTAAGAGCCAAAGAAATCATCTGTCAGATCACAATGGTGCATCACAAATCCACTTCTACTATCAGGGCTAACACAGGAAAGTGGTATCAGCTTCCTTAGCTAACTCGTATATATATATATATATTGTATTGATTGATTTGTGTAAACAGTTCTTGTGCATGTTTATTTTCTTATAAAGAGTATTGTTTTCTGTTTATGTGCATGTTCTAGTGACTGGCATTAATGATTTCATTTAGTGTATATATATAAATTTAGAATGATTTATGTGTAGGATTTTATTATTGTACAGTATAACTAAGTTTTTTAGAGGATCAACGTATGTATGTTTATATGCATGTTTGATAACGTTTAGTATGTTGTTTGCTTTAATTTTTGTGATGAGTTTGTTTTTATTTCATGCTGTAATTGTCTATGGCGTAAAGGGTCAGTTGTATATTTCAACAGGGCTCGAAATTAGTGGGGGGCCCAGGAGCCAATGGCCCAAAAAATGCCGGCGGGCCCATAAAAAGTGTCTGCTAGGCAATCCGTGCGGCACCTTAAAATTCAAAAGAGCCATTAAAAGTTTGACTCCACATATGTTGATCTAAGCGTTGTTAGCCGAGCAGAACTCATGACAAACCATTAATGGACCTTCTCAAATTTACGAACAGTCGTCAGTCATGTACAGTCCACAGACTCATCATTTTGAATGCCCGTGTATTCAAAATAAATGCACTTTCATTAATCAGAATGCTATCACTTTGTCCAATACTCAGACTTTTGTAGCAGTGTAATGGAATTGATATTTAAATTTCATTTATAAAATTTGAAATACAGAATGATTATTTACACTTTTATAAGATGACTACCATTTTTAATCAGAATGCTACTTTTTAAATTTATATATATATAATTGAAAGATGTACATAAAAGTTCTTTTTTGTCAACACTTTCCAAAAACAGGAAAGTAAAAATTACGAACTTGTAAATTGTGTGAAGAATCTACTTTAGTGCATGTACATTGTTTGTATATGTTAGGGCAAACACTTGAATCCAACTTTGCAGTCTACAGGAACCAAAAAACAAAACATATTATTGTTTTACCGATCATGTCACAATCGGAAATCACCGATAATTATAGTGTACAATTGGCCAAATTCTGATTGCTGATTCCAATTATGTACAGTAAAGTTGACGATGTCATTGTGTAATATTGTTGACAGTTTAACCTTAAAAATTGTAACGACTACAGAGAATATACTTTGAAGCTTCATTAAATTTGAAATGGTTGAAGTTATCAATAAATTACCATTAACAACAGCAACAACAAATCACGATCTCTTTTCCATTTTTTATTCGAACGAGTGAAACATAAAAATGAGGACTGACCTTCTTGCTAGTACATGATCTATACATAATGTTATGTGACCGTTACGAGAGACAAACAAATTGTAGAGGTTCATTGCCGAAATTCATCATTCACTTCAGCCATAAGTTCGAAGACTTTTGCTACCACTCTACACGTTTTGAACTAAACCAAACGAAGTATTCCAACCAAAGGTTAGATAGTGACAGTGTTTGAAAGTTTTCGTTTGTTAAGAGGAATCTTTAAATCAGTTGCCGAAATATTTCATTTTTAATTGGCCTTATTAAAAAATGCTCTTAATTGTATCTTTATTGTGTACGTAATGATCAACTTTCCAACCTTTAAAAAAGAGAAAAGAAATGACAACTTTAAATGCATCATGATAAAGAAGACCCACTTTATGCTGGTTGAATTATTTAAAATTTACCACATTCCGGCTCGATACACATGCTTTCATCGAATGTGTTTTAAAACTCAGCACTTACTCTGTGTCACTTTTGACATTTATCTAAAATTACGAAATATTAGTTTTTACCATAAATAAAAACAAAAACACTCCCCTATTAATTACCGGTATAACGAGCAGTTGATTACGACAATTGCTCACCTTCGCGATTCTTTTTCTTCAACAACTTGCTTTGAAAAATCCCAGTTATCTAGTTTTTCTCATTCAGAAGCAATTCAACAATCAGCAATCACATTTGTTGAGCCACCTTTAACTTTAAGGTAACTTCTTGGAACTATGCATATCAATACACACAGTAGTGTGTCGTACGGCCAAAATAACCTGCAGGACACACTGTGCTATTAAAGGAGTGATAATTTAGCGATTTTTCACTTTCTGTATCTCTGGTTGTAGTAATTAAAGAAATTTAAAGAAATAAAAAATGTATAAATTAAAACGTGAGAAGTTTAGTGTACCTACGTTCTTAGAAGATTCTACACAGGTCATTTATAATCTCTCAAATTATCAGTTAACTCTAGCTGAAAAAAAAGGTATTTTTACGACAGCTGAAGTCACATGACGCTGGTAACATGTGATGAGTTTCTAGGAAGAATCATGAAGGCCCTCTTTTTTAGTATATAAGCCTGGCAAATAAAGCGAGATGATAATAGCAGATAGATAGATATAGAGACAGATAATTGAGTTAAGCGAGCGGTAGTGACCGTATTTAAAGTGCGTGAATCGTTGTGAATTATCGCGTGTGTGTTAAGTTAAAGTGACTGTGGAAATTCTGTGTATTGCAAAATTGTATTGAGAAAAAAATAAACTAATTTATTTAAGAAAGGACTTGTATCGCTGAAGTTCCTCGGGAAGAATTTATACCGGAAATTAACAAACGACTAGATATGTAACAGTATTATCACGAGGTTTAAAGTTTTCAATTACCCCTACAAATTGGATTATGTAGAATATTTTTCTAGGTTTGATCAGTTACTACATAAATTAAAACGTATACCAATAGGTGAAGAAAATGTTTCATTTGTTAACATAGTTACTGACATTTCTGGTCTAGAAAGTTCAAAAGAACTTATCTAAAGAAGAATTTTTGTCTTTAAAACATCTCAGCTCACTTGATAATTTAGTAATTCTTAAATCGGATAAAGGGAATGGTGTAGTAATTTTGAACAAAAAAGATTATACAAATAAAGTTGTAACTATTTAGAATGATAATACTAAATTTAAGATATTAGAATATGATCCTACAGTAACAAAAGAAAGACGTCTACAGAATTATTTGTTAAAAATTAAAAAAAGAAAGGTTTATATCAGATGAAATCTACAAAGAAATTAGACCAGTTGGTTCTCATTATGGAATATTATATGGATTACCTAAAATACATAAATTAAATTGTCCCATTAGACCAATTGTGTCAAGCATAGGTACCTTAACTTACAAACTAGCAGGTTTTCTTTAATCTCGTGTAACCAATGAATTTAAGGTAAAAAACAGTTTTGAATTTACCAAAGATGTATCAAAACTGGCTTTTGACGAACCTATTTATATTGCCAGTCTTGACATCAAGTCCTTATATACAAAATTACCATTAAATGAAGTAATTGAGTTAAGTAGTAATTTAATTTTTCAAACTTTTTTTTAATGGTTGTCATTATGAACAACTTGATGGCGTGACTATGGGCTCAAGTGTTGCACCATGTTTGGCTAATTTATTTTTAAGTTGTTATGAAGAAAAGTGGTTAAAAGGTTGTCCGGAAAAGTTTAAACGTTTATACTATAGAAGATATGTTGACGGACTTAAAATATATATGTGATCCTTTGTGCTAATTCTTTTATCAAAGATGATATGTTGATGAAACTTTTGTAGTTTTCAAGAGTAAATCTGATATTCAAGAGTTTCAAAATTATCTGAACAATTAACATAACAATATTAGATTTACAGTTGAATAACAAACAGCTAACAGTTTGCCTTTTTTAGACACCAAGATAGTTAATTTAGGTAGAAGTTTTGACACTAAGTGCTATAATAAGCCAACTTTCGCAGGATAATATTTTCATTTTGATAGTATTATTTTTCCTTTTGAATTTAAGAAGAACCTAATTTATAAGTTAATTTATCGAGCTTATAATATAGTTAGTTGTTTTTCCTCTTTCCATAAAGAATTACAAAACATATAGGTTGTTTTACAAAAAAAAATGTTTTCCTGTACAATTAATTGATAGTGTTATTAAGAATTATTCAAAAGGTTTGCACACTCCTAAAATTAGTAAACAAGTTGAAAACAAAGAAATGGTTTATTGTGTTTTACCATTTACTGGTTATCATTCCAACGAAAAAAATTAAATTCATGCTGCATAACAAAATTTACCCTAATATTAAGTTCAGAATTGTCTTTAAACCATTATTTCATTGAAGTAATGATTTTAAATATAAAGACAGGATACCTATAACGCATCGCTCTTACGTCATATATAACTTTACATGTCCAAGGTGTAACTTCGCGTGAGCTTTACAATACGTTTTCTGAGCTCACGTATTAAAAAGCATGCGCAAAACACACCATATAATCAGTCGTCCATTCTTCGCAACTGCTTACAGTACCGTGATACAAATGTCGTTTCTAAATACTTCAACATTTTGGAGGAGTGTGTGTGTAGCAAAGAAATGCTACACACGAAGAAAAGTTTGTGGATGCACAAGATAACATCCGGAATTAAACGTTAATCAAACAGTTTCACCTTTGCTCCTGAAACTACTAAATCAAGAAACGTTAATGCCAACAAAACAAATCCAGAAACAGCCTAACAGTTCAAATGTACAACAAAACAAAAATTAAATTGCAGAAAGCCAACCAACAAACACATTTGAAACGGAAACAAATCGCATATTTAAATCAATTAAAAATACAGTCCCAGATTTCATACAACAGTAGAGAAACCCCCACAACAGTACAGATGGTCTCACACTTTTAATAGAAATTGCTAAAAAAAACACCCTATACCTGTCACTCCAAACATCGTACTCATATTATTGAGCCCAAATACCATGCAATCAATTAACAAAACATCTAAAATCAAATAAAAAAATAAAATTCACGCCATTCTAGAACTTCACCTACTCCTGCCATAGGATAGGGCCCTGAAATGGAAAGGATAAATAGTAAATAAAATAATAATAATAATAAAAGATTACAAGCTTCAATTAAAATAACAGTTAAGGAGAGAGGAAGAGGTTAAATATGCACCTGACCCTCCTAGGTTTACAAAGACCTAAAGCCCGATGCCGAAACGAGGCTCAACCCTTTTTTTAGCCGCACCTTTTTGTCACACCTAAGGTGTTTTTGATTAGATTCATAAATAACAGGATAGTGAAATGATGAAATGTAATGTTCCATAACTATCCAATATGTTAGTTATTTTGTAAATATTTGTATATATCTGTTTACCACTTTCTACTTAGTGATATCTTCGACAGTGACATGCGCAATTCTAACAGTTGACAACCCCACTATTGAAAAGTAATGCCACATTCCAAATTTCCAATCGCTTTGTTGTCATGCGCTCTTTGGCGACCTCCTCAAAAAATGAGCTGATACACAGTGTGGTACTAACAGGAGCAACGTGGCGTGTCATCCCGAGAACTTCCAGGGAAAAGTCCGCCTAGATCTCCGGCAAGCACACAGCGTGTATTAGCTTTAGGCATAGGTAGCTGTTATAGACCGTTTGCTAATGTACAGTCCGTAAAGAAATGGGTGTGCTTCGTGATGTGCGGAGCATTGTTTTTTAACCTTTCTTACGTTCAGCGTATCAACTTATGTAAATAAATGAGAAATTGACAGTGATTGTTTTAACTGATAATATTTTATTCTGAGGTGAATAATGTTTCGTGCTTTGCGTTGAAAGAAAAAGGAAAAAACACACGGTCGTGATTGTAAGCATACTTACAAATCAGAAGATTGTGGCTATGAATAATGTGGTCTGGGTGATGGTATTTCTAATTTCTCGGCAATCGATTTTCCACGACCGAGAAATTTAACAAATTTTACCGATTCATATTGTTGCCCGATTATACAATAATCAGCATGATTCCGATTATCAGTAAAACACTGCAAAATATAAAATAATAACTTTAAATGAACAAAAAATAGTTATTTAAAAACAGGAACGATAATGTAATTCTTGTCTCTCTGATATATTTTCCTAATCTATTTCATTACTTAATTTCACCAGACGTAACAAGAAAGGCCAGCCATGGGCTGATATCATCCCTGGGGTTAAGGAGGAGCTACCTAACACCTGTGGCCTCTTTGACCTACTGCTGTCTGTATCAACTAGCTCTACTAAGACAGAGAGAGGATCCAGTAAGACGAAGATAATCAAGACAAATTTGAGGTCTTGTCTGGGAGCTGACAGGATCACTGATCAGCTTCTGGTCTTGTTACACTTGCCTTCAATAAGTTACTTTGATCCCATAACATCTATCCATCTTTGGAACTCAGAATCACTTCGCACAAGGAGACCAACTGCTTGCAGGGTCCAGATTGAGAAGCAGGTGCAGGAGGGTGACAAAGAAGGGGTCGATGGAAGAATGCAAAAAATTTATGTTGAGACATCATCGGACACTGACACAGATGTATACTAGATAAATAAATAATGAAAGGACACTAATTTAAGTTTAATTCACACTACCTAAGACATTTTAGAGCTATTTGCATGTTTTCCATATGTTCCTAATTTTAGGATTTTGCTTATTACAGATTCAAATTCATGAACGGCTAATTAACAGCTGTTTCAGAATATGAAAAAACTGATAACAACAGATTTCTGTAAAGTTAGTGGTAGTGTAAATTATATGATTTTTCCATCAAAAGTGTTTGACATTTTATTGACAAATATGTCAACTAGATAGTAATGGGTTATATGGGAACAAGAATAGATCACACTGACAGTGATGCAAAGATTTCCTTTTATTATTTATTTTGATTATTAGAGAGCACTACTCTAATGGGGAACAAAAAGTTGCTGTTATACCATGCTTTAGAGAGCAATTAAAGATCTTATGTCTGAAAAAATTAAATGATTTGACTTGTGTTTTTTTTTTTCATGAAATACGAGTTCACAACAAAATGAATTGAGATATGTTGATATTTTTGTTTCCTTTTAATTCACGTAACATCTGTTATTTAATTCTATGATTTTTCTGATAACTTCCACTGTAGGTTACATTTTAAAATGAGCTATAGGATTGGCCCCTAAAAATGTATGTTTGGAGGCCCGGCTGGCTCCTTAAAAAAAAAAGAAAAAAGTTAAGCCTGAGCCCTGTAAGTTAGAGTTAAAAGGGTTTTTATAAGATGTAGCATGCTGTATTTTTATGGTGCCGTTGCATTTTAGTTTTTGGAGTGTTATTTTTATGTGTATCTAATAGATATAAGTATTTTGTTTTTAATCTGTTTATGTGTCTAAATGTTAAAAAAAATTGTTTTTTTATCAAAGTTCAAGGGTATTTTAGAGTTATTTTTTTTACATGCATATTGCTAGCTATTCCTTTTGTTATGTTTAATTTTTTCAATCTATATTTTGTTTTGTATTAATATATTGTAAAATTGTTTTTGCCTGTGAAAATGGTTGTGTTGCTGAGTAAGTGTTCAAAGTAAACGTTCACTTCTCCCTTATTTTTTCACTATTCAAAGAACAACAAATATTTTTTTACATACTGTCATATATATATATATATTATCGCAGTAAAAAGTGGATTTCACACTCTCACGGTATTATAGTAAATATATTTTATTTTGGGGCTTTACATCAATTCAATCTAACGTAATGTCCACATTTTTGTTTTTGTTTTATGTTGATTTTATTTGCTGCTTTGTAAGGATAGTGAACTTTAAATAAGGCTTTGGAAACCAACTTATAAATAATTGTGAGAACTATGTTACGAACATTTACAACCGCAGAAAGAGAATAAACCATTTATTTATAGAAAACCAAAGCATGGCTATGGTCAAGCTATATGTAGTACAGCTGGTGATTAAATAGTTATTTTTTACGTATGTATTGTTTTAATAGTTTGTTTGTTTAAGAGCAAAACCACATTGATCTATCTGCTGTGTCCATCACGGGAAATAGAACCACGGATTTTAGCGTTGTAAGTTCATAAACTTACCAATGTTCTACCGAGTTTAACAGATTTTTAGCGTTATAAGCCCTGTCTTGCTGCCTGAGCCACTGGTAGTGGGGGTGTACGTGTGTAAAGTTGTAATCAGGGGTTTCACTGTACTCAGGGTCCAGGCTCTAGATGTATTTCACAGTGTCCTAAAACTGCTTTAAGATAGTATGTAAACTATAATAAATTACATTGCAGCTATGTTTTGAATGGTAGCCCAAAACTCAAAACATACCAGCAGCGAGCGATGGGACTTCCGTGGCTGGTATGCAGCAGTTTTCTTTAGTCTGAGAAGCCTTAGTGGCTTGTGCCATTAAAACAATCTCGTAAAATAGGAAGGCTTCGAGGAAATCGTAGGTAGAATGATCAGTGTGTTGGTGAAGCATGCCAATTTTCCAAAATTATGTGCACTTCATTTCTAAGAGTTACGAGTATTTTCGTCCTATTGTGAGTCTTTGTTTTTGTCGCAGCAGCAAATATTCTGCTGCAATGCGACGTGAGCGAAGAGGGGTAAGTTTAGGTAGTTTTTTAACGTGTATTGAGAATTTAAAAAAAAGAAAAAATGTGTAATTTACTGGTAACAATATGAGCTATTAAAAGACTGCACTAAGAACTTGTAGATAACGTAGCAATATAATCACAATTACGATTTGGTTGAACTTTAAAAGGAGACTCATTTTTCCCTATTATGAAGAAACTATAAAACTATTGAACTAAAACTTTTTAACGAAATGTGGTATTCGCGCAAATATGATTAATCCTCTGTTATTTGAAACTGTTTTTATTTATCTAAGGCTAACTCAACTCATTGATAAGCATTGTATTTTTGTGAGATGTCTACAAATCTCAAATAAGTTGCAGTAATAAACAGTTGACTTCCTAAATCACATCTTAGAAGCGTGCTGAAAAAGGGAGATATATGTACCTTCCCCCGGCTTTTGGTGAAGTGGACCTGCCCGTTTTCGATCAATATGCCAGTCAACTGCAGTGATATGTAGGGGAAGCTGCTGTATGCTGAATATGGTAGCTTGTAGTTATTTTGTCAGTTTGTGGTAGTCTTTGTAGCACTTGTGTAGTATTGTATCGCTTATATAGAACTAAACAGCAGTGTTACTCGTGCTGAGTGAATAGTTATGATAATCGTCGTCAGTGGTGTAAGATAGTTTTGTTACATTCACCGTTGTATTTTGAATTACCTCTTTAACCTTACTTTTGCGCGTAATAACAATCAAAACATATATTTAATTTAACTTTATTTCAGCTGTCTTCACTCTTACATCCTTAGGAGTCGCCGGTTTAGTCACCATATTGTTGTGCAGATTTTCTTGGACACTTCTTTTTTGGAACCTACCAAACCCTTTTGAAACATGTGGAAGAGATACATAAGCACCTTAATTTTAAATCAACTTTTGTGATCGTTGAGGATAAAATGCAAATCAACCCTAGGTCTGCAATAGTTATTTAGAAATTTATGTATAGATTGAAATATCGGAGATTTTTCTTCGACATTTAACTAGTATATATGCAGTAGTCCAGCTAAATCCGATTTGGATATCACGTTTCTATTTCGGCTGCTTAGAAAATCAAGCAAGACCTTTTTGATATCTCTTTTTTTTTGGGGGGGGGGTGAAATACAAAGTGACATCATTCTAGCTCATAGAATCCATTAAGGCAGTGTGGAATTTGGCCGCTTTCCTTCATTAAAAAATTTCTGTCTTTGGCAACTATCAAACCGCATAATTATCGCTGATCTTTGCCATTAGGTCATTTCCAGAGATGTAATATCACTATCAGGAAATACTGTGAAGTGGCTTCTAATTTTGGTAATGTTTACACCGTTTTTTTATTGAATAAAACATCCTTAAACTTTATTGTTTCTCTATGAAGTCTATCTAGTCATTTTAAAGTAACTGGATAACTTAAAATTCCAATCAGATGTTGCTGAGTTAAACAGAAAGTAAGTTCTGTTGTTTTAAAAATTAAACATTGCGGATAAAATCAGGCTGTGATGTGGAATTAAATGTGACTATTATCTGTAAAATCATTCTTAGATGATTGAATTAGAAGAAAAAAATGGAGGTAGCTCAAGTTATTTAGTGCAACCTTTTTGGGCATTTTTGTAGAATTGGACTCGAGAAAATATTAGAGTTCTTAACTTAAGTCATTTGTTTGTAGTGGAAGTATCATCATGTCGTCTTTAACTACGAATGTTGGATGTTGCAGCGACTCCGGCTGGTTGTCGTCTTTTTTTAAACAGTGCGACACTCCGGAATGTAAGTTGTTTAATTAATCGTATTATTGGCAGAGTTTAAATTAGTCATAAACTAATATTAACATATATATTTAACCCATGAGATAATAGTATATAATATACTAAGTCAGTAAGAAGTTTTAAATTCACTACTCAGAAATTCATCAAAGTTCATACATGATAGTGATACAGAGCGTAAACTTACTTTCGAAGGATATATTAAAATAATATGCTTAGAAGTTCCAGTTCCAGTACTATCATATAACTTGATGTTTTGATCCAATTGTTCGATATTGATTAGTTTCTTAATTTTCGTAACAAGTAATTCATTGTTTCATTCCACATCATAATGACATAAGTGACAATGCTTATCAGAAATGCATCTACAGAACGGTTCGGGAGCATGTTTCCCGGGAAACTTTGTACAATTACATTAGCAATTTGGGTCTACTTTTAATATATGAAGTGAAATCGGAGGGAAGGGGAACAAAGATTAATGGGAAAATAAGCAATTGACCTGTTTACGTTATATTGATTTTTTTTATCTTGATGCCCTTATCTTTATGACACCACAGTTTTAGTTATCAAATTCATTTTAGAATGTTTATCTGTTTATAGTGTGCCATTCTTTTGAAATGAGTGGGCTATGCTTCTACCTGATCCGATCTGTCTGGGTTGTTCACTTTATAATAGTTTAAATTGATTATCATTATGACCATTTATTGAGGTTGATCTGAGTTGCTCAATTCATTGATCTCGACCTCTTGAAATGGATGATACATTTATTGGGATTGTTACATGGCTTGTAAGAATGTTAAATAAGGAGGATAAAGATATTTTTAAGGAAAAGAAATCAGAGCAAAAATATTAAAAGTAGTGGAATACTTTGAAGTGGAAGTAAGACAATTTAGGTCACTACTATAAAAACTGCCCAAAAGGTCAAACATTTTTCTAAAATGGTCTGTTGTTCATCCAATTATTTGAAAATTTCTGGCTTTTAGTTTATGTATTTTTGCCACTTTAAAACGTATAAACGAATACAGAATATGACATAGAATCGTTTTAGTGATACTTGCGTATCATTCAATATTATGGCTAAAGTGTTATAAAT
>NW_013671840.1:8859-26384 GCF_000517525.1 Limulus polyphemus | reverse complement strand
ATATCAACGAACGTCAACAAAACTTCTGACTGCTAGTTCAATTACTCACTACCTACACATTACATTATTCTCCCGTCACGTTGTCACCCTCTTTTATATACCAGACTACCCTATATCTAGTAAATACTAGAGCATTCGCCAAGGTACGGAATAGTTCTAGAAACGTGGCGTCACACTAGTCATGTGACTCGCTGACGCAACAATACGAACTCGCGTCCCTTGTCTCTCGCTTATTCAAGTTATTAGGCTAAGCATTAGATAAGATGCGAAACTTTGAAGTCCGGAATAGACGACAAAATTTGCTATATAACTGCCAAGCATTCGTATTGGTGATAATATTTGAAATCAATATCATACTTCAATAAAAATTGGGATATCGACCAAAATGCATAACAAAATCAGAATTTCTCGACTAAGTAAAGTCTAGGTGTATATTACCAAATCTATAATTTTGACTTTGTTTCTTGTTGCTCGACACAATGGTGCTTGCTGAATAGACAGTCTGGCCTGTCAAAAGACTTCTAGTCTATAACTATAAGTGGGTTTGTTTTTATTTTGTAAGAAATGAGTGGTGAGGTTGTATTTATTACGTATAACAACCTCTTAAATTTATTGTTTTAAGCTGTTTTTAATTTTTTGTCACATAATCAATGCATAATTTTCGTATTTTGACTAATTAGCAGTTTTATAGTGCATACTTTCAAATTGTTTGCCGCATAAAAATCGGATCCGTGCCAGTACTATATTTCAATCATAGTCGGAAAAAGTGTAGGTATACTTAAATTTAACTACAGCTTGTAATTTGGGGAAAAAAGCAAGTTACTTCAAGGCTGGCCTAATGGTCGAAAGGTGTTTTGTAGTAGACCGAGTTAGATGGCTATGATATGCAGACATACCGTGTGTTTCCAACTTCCCTTACATGATATATAAAATAATTCATAATTCTGTTTATATTGAGTACTTTGTTCTTACATAGCACGTCAGTCAAGAAAGCCACTAAGTTTCTCTCGTCCTATTACTCATAGGACTAGGGTAGTCAAAACTGGCATCACGTGTACCTTCTGGTGGAGGAGATTGTTCTGTCTAATGTGGAACACGTTGTATAGAAAGTGACAGTGATATTTTCCATGGGCAAGTCGAGTGATGTTTCAGGGATATAAAATCCCTTATTTTGAAGTGAAAGTGGCCATCAGGCACATAGGTAATGCCAGCATCCTGAGAAGAATTGGAACAAACATTATGAATAGCTTCAATAACTTAAACAACTTGTCTTGACATGGCTTAGTTTAACTAGAACTTTAGCGACACTTTTCAAAACCGATATACGTCTAAATTAATGTTATATTGCGTATTTGTTGAGATAGCGTACAAATGACAATCTGTTAAATCATTTCCACATTGACAATAATTATTTTATTTCGCAGCATCCATAGAAGGAAATCGATACACTCCAGGCTGCTTGTTGGCTGGCTTGGGATTGACAGTAGTACGCCTAACTTCTCGGTCTAATCAATAAGAAATTGTGGGTTGTATCAGCCTAGATATTTTCAAGCGATATTTGTATTGCCAACTAACACACACGCAATTTATTTCCAGATGACAGGATTATTATTTGAAGAAAACGGCTTGTTCAAATGCAATTATCTTTTTATTCTGTAGTTATATTTTCCACTTCAGTGTATAATCTAGTAACGAAGACACACGAGAGTTTTATAGCCCTGCTACTTTTATTACATATGTAATTCTAAGAATTTATGAGTGGAAATAAAGAATAGAACATTACAATATGTTAGCCATATCCAGTACTGATGGGGCCTTTCGCCCAGTATTGTAGCTCATCAGGTCTGCTGGGTGACGACAGATATAGCAGTGGTCTAGGCGCTATTATATTGTTACGACAGCGGAGGTCACGTGACCCTAGTAACACGTCATATTCTCGAAGGTTCGTGAATGCTCGAGCGTTTACTAGATTTCGGTATTCTTGTACATATAAGACGGTCAAGACGTGACGGCAACAATGGGTAATTGAACTGCGGACAGAGAGAGAGACGTACTATTGAGCGAGCACGTGAGACGTTCGTTGTGAATTATAGCGTTTGTTATAGCGCGACTGTGGAAATTAAGTGTATTGCAAAGTTGTATTCAGAAAGAATAAACCAGTTTTATTTAAGAAAGGACTTGTATCGCCAAAGCTTCTTCGGAAATAATTTTTACGGTAAATTAACTAACGAACGGAGGCGTAACAATATCATTATCTTTAGTGAACGTGAACGGTGACTGTTATGGTATAAACTAGATTAAGTAAGTGAATTGTAATTATTACTAGTTTTGTTTAAGTCATTTGCAAATCAAGAGTTTAGAGTATAGATTAATAGCACTATATTATTTATTTGAATTTATTATCGTTAACATCGTAAGAGGTTTCCTGTCCGTTTACAGTCAAATTTAGTATTATAATTAAAATATAAGTTTTTTGCGTTTCTCTCTTGCCTTGGTTTTAACCATAAAACAACAACAACAACATTAAAAACACCAACAAATATTTTAATGGTACACATGTGAGAATGTTAAGATAAAAAATGTGTGTTTAATGGCTTAGGACTTTGGGAATTTGTTTTTAGGTTGCAGTGGATGTTGCTCAGCGCTACGTCCTCGCTACAAACGTCTGGTGGATAGCATCTTTCCAACAAATCCTCAAGTAAGTGTGATATGTGTTGTGTTTAGGTAATCAAAATATGAACTATGACATGATTTATTTCAGAGCAATGTCTCTCAGCCGGATTTGCCAGATGATTGTTCGTTTGAAGTTAAGCACAAAGATACACAATGGGATATCTGTGCTCTGCCCATCACGGGTATCGAAACCTGGTTTCTAGCGTTATAAGTCCACAGACATACCGCTGTGCCACTGCGGGCATTTCCGGATGACTGCAGCGTCCAGACTTTGGTCGTTGCGATTCCCATTATCTCTACAAGGATGAAAAATTTGAATAAAATGTTGACTCAGCGCAGACAGATCGCGACCCCCTTGTGGGTCGTGACCCACCATTTGAGAAACTGATTCAGAGTCTCCAAAAGTCAGGTTTATTTTTTATTACAAAATATGTCTAAGGAATTTTGTCAAAAGGGATCAGTGTCAATGTTGCATACAATATAAAGGCTTAATTGCTCTTCTGCGATGCCACAAATGTTTAAATAATTTGTTTATTTGTTATTTAGAGGTGGTCTAAAAATAAAAAACTGTTTATTTGCATTTTTTATTAGACTGAATATTTATTTTAGAAATAACAAAGTATGTTAAACCTTACTGCAATTTGCAACACTGAAACATAAATGAGTAAATGAAGTATTTAGCAATATTAGTTGGGTATATATATATTAGCTGACCAGATATTTTGTGAAGCAAGCCATTGGGCATAGTTCTTGAGACATTTTTATGTTATCTCTGATATAATTGGTAGTTTCATATGGATATTATATGACAATGCTCTGTTAGCTCTGTATTATGATAACATAACATAATGTTTCGGGACATCATGGAACCTAGTGGTCCATCTTCTAAACTAAATTAAAATAATTTAAAAAATCATAAAGCTAGCCCTTATCAAGCTTTTTCTTAAACTCACTTAAATTTACTGCATCTACAACATCCAAAGGCAACCCATTCACAAGGCCAACCACCTTGTTAGAAAAATGAAACTGGTATAGCTGAAGATGACTCCTACCTTTACAAAATTTATATTTGTGTTCCCTAGTCTGACTATTCCCACCATTAAATATGAAAAAAGATTATGCATCAACACTATCAATTTCCATTACAATCTTAAACACCTCAATTAGCCCCCCCCCCCCCCAACTGAGCACAATATTCCAAGTTGTATGAGTAAAGCCAGTAATATCTTAGGTAACAGTGTCAGTGAATTTGTTTGGGTCACCTGTGTGACATAAGGAATGAAATGTAAATTGAAGATCTATTAATTGAACACTAGCACCATTTCCTGCTTTTCTTAGTCTTGGAGACCAATGGAGCAGATGTGGGGCCTGAAATGTGGGGTCCAAAAATGTATACAATTATATTGGGACACAACAAGGAATATTGATTTTTTTCAATAAAACACACTGCATTTGAGATTTCAGCACTACAAAAAAATTTAAGTGAGAATGGGAAGAAAAGAGGTGTTTGGATGAAACTGTTCTGGTGTATTTTAAAGTACTTTACATATGTGTTGTTTTGCATACATTCAAATGGTCAGTTTTACTGTTTAAAACAACATGTATATTGCTACTTCCACAATCACTTTCGAATGTATTAACAATTTATTTATTTCAGGATGGCCTGGTACGTAACAACATGGAAAAACTCACTTTTTATTCCCTTTCATCTCCTGAGAAGCTTGATAGAATTGGAGAGTACCTTGCTCAAAGAGTGGCCAGAGATATTACAAGGCACAGAAATGGGTATAAACACCAAAAAAAAAAAAAAAAACTCAATTCTTGCATGTTGTTTATTCTAATTTACTCATTTATATAATTTCACATTCTCTTTCTTCATTGATAATCTAAATTCTTATTTCCTATTAATCTCATATCTGTATAACTTGCTTCCAATTTAAACATGCAGTAGGTTACTAGATCATGATAATAATTTTTAACTGTGTTTACAGTTAATGATGACTGTAAAGAAATCTCTCTCTGTTGTAGTTACTGGGTGTGATGTGAATGTAAACTTGATTGTGTATTGTGAAATGATTCTTGGGTTTTGTGAAAGCATTTAAAGTATTGCCCAGCAAATGAATTTATTTATTTGGATTTTATATTTAATATTTTTTTTACTGGGAGTGGTCATTAAGAGGTTAGTACAGTTGCTCATTAAGAAACAAATAAAACCCTAAATAAACTTTGCAGGAGAGAGTAGAATTTGTTTCAGTATCTTCTTGTCTAAGATTTTTCTTAGGGTAAAAAAGTAAAAGAAGAAAGTTAGTAACTAAAGTTCTCTGTCTGGTATGGAAAAGTTAATTGATCATGATCAGTTGATGTATATTTATGTGAATGTGCATTTTAAATAATCCTTTGGTAAAAAGTGTATTTATTGCTAACATTAAGTAATGTGGAATGATGCACAAGAGAGCATAATAATGTATACAGAAAATGGTTCAAAATTAGAACTAATTTTTATATAGATATGATCTTGCTAACTTTGGCTATCATAGGTTCTTATTCCACAGTCATTGAATCAGTTTCTTCATATATCTAGAAATGTTATCATTGCCATGGAAGCTATGGATCAGCTCCTTGTTGCCTGTCATGCTCAGAGCCTCAACTTATTTGTGGAGAGTTTTCTCAAGATGGTACACAGGCTATTGGAATGTCATGAACCAGACATGCAGCTTCTTGCTACATCATCTGTGAGTTTTTTGCTGTGTGTGATCTGGTTAGTAGTAGTAGTAGTAGTATGGATGTTACAATACCAGACTATGAAGATGATAGTGTTAATATGGATATCAAAATGATAAGTACATGTTAAGATACTGGGACATAGATTTGGTATCATTACGTTACCAATAGGGTAGTTGTTACAACATTTGCTTATAAAGCTGATATTAATATCCACATTTCCAGTAGAATTGGTGCTATGACAATAAACCAGTATTTTCTAGAAATTTAACTAAATTTAGCCATCAGATGCTAATAAGAGTTACCTTTAAAAGCATGTAATAATGTTAAAAGTAGAAATAAGATAAAATTAAGCCACCAAAAATATGTAATTAATAAGTAATGTATTTAAAGTCATTGCAAAAGTACTGTACTATAAAATTGATTGGAATAATAAAAAAAAAAGTATAAAAGTCCAACTTTAATTAACTTATTAGACATGTATGAATAATACTGTAATGTGTTCTTTCATGGGATTAGTTTTTTTAGGTTACTTGATGAAAATAATGCAAATATCAATTTCTTATAACAGTAACAAATTAGTTTATTCCTTTTATAATATTGTCACAGGCTATGTTCATTTTGAAATAAGCAGTAGACTTAAGGGCACAAACATCATTTTGACACTAATTCCATAATCAAATGTAGGCCTAACATCAAATGCAACATTCCAGTATAAATTGTGTGACGTATGCCTAACTTAACTAGTTTAGCTTGATAAAAAAAAAAAAAAATAAAAAAAAAGGGTTAACTCATCAAGTAACTGAATAACAAAACAGACGTGATAATTTCCCATTAAATACCTTTTAATTTTTAATGGCACTGAACAAATTAAACTCATATTTATAACTAATGTACCCATCTATATGTTTGTCAAATTTACTAAATCTTAACCAAAAGCACCCTCTAGTTAACACATGCATTAAAACATTCAAACTAAAGTTTATGACACAGACTCCTTCCTTGATTTTAAAGTCACTTGAACAATCATAATACTGTTGCATCAGCGAGTCACATGACTACTGTGACACCACTTTCTAGAACTATCCTGTACTTTGGCGAATGCTCTAGTATTTACTAGATAGGGTAGGCTGGTATATATAAGAAGGGGACAACGTGACGCGGTAATGTAATGTGTGTGTAGATAGTGAGTAATTGAACTGCAGTCAAAAGTATTATTGACGTTCGTTGTTATAGCGTTTGTTTAGCGCGATTGTTGAAGTTGAGTGTATCGGTAAAGTTATATTCGGAAAGAATAAACCAGTTTTATTAAGTAAAGACTTGTGTCGTTAAAATTTCGTCGGAACGAAGTTACGGAAAAATCAATTAACAAATGGAGACGTAACAATACAAAAAATCATAAAACATTTCATTTCAATTCACCAAGTTTGTTATGACGTAGAGATGGAATGACCTCTTATTCCTTGTTGTCACTTACTGTTATGTTACTTGTAGAATTCTCCATGGACAGGTGGTTGATCAAATCTACTGGTGGCTCTGTCTTTGCTGATCCTTTTAAAGTGGTCTTGATTGGAATCCTGGGCTCATTAGCAGGTTGACTTTCTACTGACAAATTCTTCTCTGAAGTTATCCAGTTGGCTGTTCTCTTACCAACATAGTATCAAAACAACCACAATGATTGATCTGTGGCTTGGATCACTTATCCTTCTGGATTTTGTAATTCACATCATTGATTCTTTTAACTACGATGTATGGCTCTTTCAAACACCTACTTAAATTTGAAATTTGCCCTTTCTTACAGTGAGAAATGTTTGGTCATATCATGTCACGTCAATGAAATCCAGCTTTATCACCCTTAACATCATATTCACTTTTCATTTTGTCATAAACTGCTTTAGGTCTTTCCTTGGTAAATATGTGTATGACATCTTTACTTTACACTTCCACCTTGCTCTTCCAACCATCAATTTCTAAATACATGCTGGAGTACTTAGTTCCACTAGATTTCAGTCGTTAGATGAAGAAATATTGCTGTTGGTATGAGTATTTCTCTTCTTGGTGGTACAATGATTGCTCTCCTATGTTGTCTCTAGAACTTCAACCTCTGGTGTAGTAATTGCTATGTAATTCAAAAGGATTTTGTGGTCATATACTGTGTATCTGTTGGCAGTTAAACTATCCTGTCATCCATATCTCCATATTAAGTCAGTTACCAATATGCACTTTTCTTTGATGTCAGTTGTCTACATGCTGTGATGTAGAGAAACATCAAAGTCCCATTTTGCTGAAATTTTGTCTGCCAACTGTTTGCATCAATCCCTCTTTTTTTTTTTGTCCATCTATGGAGGTAGTTTCCTACCTTGCATTAACAAATGGGGACAAACAGTTGTAGGTGCAGAACCAGTGTAAATCAATGTACTGCAAGGTTTTCCACCAACAAACCCATGGATGATTTCCCTCAAATAACAAACTTCTTATTTCATTTGGGGTTGATAGAGTTTTCCCAGCTGAACTTCTCCCCATAAATCCAGCTACATCCTGTCTTTTGATGTCATGTTAGCTCTTGTTATTCCTTTGATGTAGTTAGGTTTTGTCTACTTGGCTTAATAACAATTGTTCATTCCTTATAGTCTCAGCTGTAATGGCCATATTTCCCACACTTGTAACAGTTTCCGCTTTCTATTATCCTTTAGAAGAAGTTCTTATTCCATACAGGCTTTATTATACAGCTCTTCACAAACACCTATTTTCTTGTGGTTTTATTTCCTCCATTGTGTATAACTAGCTGTCTGATTAATCCTCACAATTCTTCTATACTCATTTTAGGGAGGGAGTTGATAATTTTTTCAATACTACAGGATCTGATTATCCAGTAATTTTGAGGTGGTCTCTTTAGTTGTTTATCTGTGACTTTAGTAAACTGTAGTTCTATAACCAACTGCAGAGCTTTCTACTTTTGCTTCAATTTAATCTTCATATTCTCATCTTTTATGCCACCCTTAAGTTGGTCACTGTCGGGTTTTAGTATATGGACTGCAGATTATTTTACAGTAGATGTCTGTGATTTGTTAGCGATAAGTTTGAACAATAAATGTACAGCACACAATTCACTTGTTTTTAGATAATATACACTCAAAACAGGTCAAACGTATGTACAAAAATTCTTTACATGATAGGATTTCCCAGTTGTATCTAAAACTATAAATAATTCTCTTTTTTCTTCTATTGTCACAATATAATTAGTGATAAGTTCACTTACATTACCCCATGGATTACCACAATTTTATACAGAGCTTTAAGTGATTCTTTTTTATGTCAAACATCCACATAGATTAGTTTAGTTACTTTAGAACCCAATTGACAAGACAAATTATTTTTTCTGTACTCTATTTCTTATTGCACAGTCTGTGATAGATGGGTTACCACAGTTTTATTCAGAATTTTAAATAATTCTCTTTTTCGTCAAAGTTCACCCAGGCAGGTTCAATTACTTTGACAAGATAAATTATTCTCCTTATCTCTGTTAAACTCACTTTAAAATATCACTCATTATGGCTAAATTAACAATCACAAAGTCTAACTTTACTTTCATTAACATCTTCTAACTTGATGGTTACCACAGTTGTATCCAGAGCTTTAAATAATTGTCTCTATTTTTCGTCAAAGGTCCACACAAGCTGGTTCAGTTACTTTAGAACCCAAATTGACATGACAAATTATTTTTCTATGTCTGTTGTTACAATACAACTGTGAAACACACTCTAGAAATCAGCCATTGAGGCTAATCACTCGAATGCCAGCTAACTTCACATTTTCTTTCACTAACTAACTTTTTCTTCACTTCACTTTTTCTGACTTCTTCTTTACTAACTTTCTGAGAAATCGCCCATCACAGCTAAACTACCAATAATCCAGTCTAAATCTACCTAATTATATCTCGGTTAACTTGCTTTCTTGACTTTTTTTTTCTGTATCTGCACGTGTTATATAACGTGCAACAGAAAAATCTAGAAATATCTAGCCCTCTAGTAGCAACAATATTACACATAGCGAGATAAACTTGGAAGCTTTGGGTAAGATGACTTCAACAATATTGCTAAAGCCTAGTACAACAATTAAACTGCATACATAACATATGACTCTTACTGATTTGCATAACGAAATCTGTCATAACTATTGCTTTCAAAATAATCAAATTTTAACACTCTTGTTATAAAACTTAATATTTATTAAATATAACATTACTAAATGAACTAAATAATAATTCTTACACTAAACAGTCTTGTATATCTGACAATAAGCCTCCCTTCATGAAAATATTTACAATTTTTTTATACTATATACAAAGATTGTTCTTAGTTCATACACTAAGTCTCTTCATATAGTCTGCACCAACATTTGCAGTTCTCTTGTCAGTCTCTCTTTGCATAGGACCTTCAGTAAGGATTCATATTGACAGGATCCCTTGTTTTCATCTTGATCTTGTGTTGCCTGAGGTCTGTCTTTCTGTATATGGCACAGTATATCTCGTAGTTCTTTCTTCTGCTTGCCAGTCAGTTCCTCACTAATGTTAACATCTTTGTATATCTCCTCTCCACCCAGTGGTCTTGGGTCTAGTAGGTCTTCATCTTCTAAGACAAAGTCACTGTTTTCTGGTTCTGCATCTATGACAGCCACTGCCATGTCGATCTGTACCTCAATAGCTGCACCTGTAAGGTCTTCTTCCCTCTCTCTAAGTACATCTTCACCAGATTGACATGGTAGATCTTGGTTGTCCCATCCACTTTGACCTTATAGTGCAATTTGTTGACCACTTCCTGTACTGCAGAAGATCCTTTCTACTGCTAGGTGATTTTTTTTTTGGCTGTGGGTAGCAGAACAAAGACCTTCTGTCCAATTTCATTGTTGATCCTTGACCTTCTTGTTGTATAAGTACTTCTTACTGCTTTTGATGTGTTTAACTTCACCAGTAGAACTACTTTGATAGGTCCAGTTCAGTATTCCTTTCCAGTCCTCCATTTTGTAAATCTCTTTCCATTTTGTAATGTACTCGACTTTCTCTCGGGCATTATCCTGAAGTTTCTGCAGTGAAGTGTCTTTCTTATGCACTTCCTTCAGCTTCTGTGAACTTACATTTAAGATGTCACTTTTTGAGACTTTAAGAGGCTTGATATTGTTACGTCTCCGTTTGTTAATTGATTTTTCCGTAACTTCGTTCCGACGAAACTTTAACGACACAAGTCTTTACTTAATAAAACTGGTTTATTCTTTCCGAATATAACTTTACGATACACTTAATTTCAATATTCGCGCTAAAACAAACACTATAACGAACGAACGTTAACTTCAACAATACCCTGTGACTGCAGTTCAATTACTCACTATCTACACACACATTATATTATTTCCCCCGTCACGTTGTCACCCTCTTTTATATACCAGACTATCCTATATCTAGTAATTGGTAGAGCATTCGCCAAGGTACAGGATAGTTCTAGAAAATAGGTGGCGCCACACCAGTCACGTGACCTCGATGACGCAACAATATCTTGCTTGCTCTTCTTCCCTTGAGCTCTTGTGGTAACTGCAGATGCTTCATCAGTTTTCTTTCTGTCTAGTTCCTCCATAAACATGGCCTCAAGATCTCCCATATAGTATATATATTTTTGTTATGGGAAACGTTCTCACTGTCCCATCAATTAGCACACACAGGTGTACCTTGCCTGTTATCTGGCCATTGGATACTAGACTGGTTCTCACTGTTGCACTACTGCACCCAGTTTCTCATAGGACCTTCACTTTCTTGTCCCCAACATAGCCTTCATCTACTGACATGTTGTGACTCGTTGTCACCTCTTGATATTTGTGAGATGCTCCGATCACAACTGGTACTGTTGATCCCATTGTTAACTTGAGCTGACCATCAGTTGTGCACTGATTAGTCATGGGAATAGCACTTTCTTCTTGTGGTGAATCTGATGAGTTGTTTCCATTCTGTTTCTTTTAGCAGCAGCATCCATGGTGACATTCACTCTTTTCTTGTTTCTTACCAGCATTATCTTTGTAGGCAGCTCCAGCTGTTTTATGTTGAGATTTCTGATGTTGCTTGTTGGTGATGGACTTGCATTTTTTGCAATGCCCCACCTTATAACAAACATAGCATCTCTTTACTTTCTGCAGTTGCTTGTTGGTGACAGACTTGCAATGTGCCCCATTTTATAACAAATATAATTTTTTTCCCTCTTTTGTCCATTTAGTTCTTGTCACCTTTGGAGGCATCCTCTTCTGGTCAACCACCACTGGTTTCGACTTTAACTAGATATTCTTGGACTTGCCAGTTATACTCTCTCTCCATGGGCTTCCATATCCTGTTCTGCTAGCTTGATCATTTTGTCCACACCTTTTGGTGCTCTTTCCTGTAGGAACAGTGACATGTCAGTTGAGCACGTGATTATGAACTGTTCACGTATTATTAGATTTGCCAGTCTCTCAAAACTATTTTCACACTTGGCCATGTCAAGCCACCTTGTGAAGTATTGCTGTAGATGTGCCACAAACTGAAATATAGTTTCTCCAGTGTCAGGTTTGACTTCTCTGAGCTTTGAATGAAAACCTTCCTCAGTAAACTCATAGCGTTTCAGAAAGGGTACTGTTGCGTCATCGAGTCACATGACTACTGTGACGCAACGTTTCTAGAACTATCATGTACATTGGCGAATGCTCTAGTGTTTGCTAGATGGGGTAGGCGGGTATATATAAGAGGAGAAAACGTGACGCGGGAGATGATTGTAATGTGTGTGTGTAGATAGTGAGTAATTGAACTGCAGTCAGAAGTATTATTGACGTTCGTTGATATAGCGTTGTTTAGCGCGATTGTTGAAGTTGTATTCGGAAAGAATAAACCAGTTTTTATTAAGAAAGAACTTAATCAATTAACGAAATTAAAGAAAATCAATTAACAAACGGAGACGTAACAGTACTTTTAACTTGTCAATGGCATCTTCTGATGTCATGCCTGCATAGACTTGTTATCACAGTTGTATCCTGAACTTTAAATAATTGTCTCCTTTTCATCAAAGTCCACACAGGTGGGTTCAATTACTTTAGGACACCCTTTGACAAGACAAATTATTCCACTTATTTCTGTTAAACTGGGAAACTCACTTTAAGATATCACCTGTTAAGGCTAATCACTTGCATGCCTGCTAACTTTCACATTTTCTTTTATTAACTGATTTCTTTTTCTTGACTGCACTCACTTGGTCACCTATATTTATACACTTTCCAACTGAGGCCTAGAACTTTCTACAAACTAGGAGGCTCTATGACGTAATAATACTCGCATAGCAAGAAAAACTGAGAGGTTTCAAGAAAGATGACGTCAATAATACTACAACAATGGAACTACATCCACAAAGTAGACTCTCACTGAGCTTTGTAATGAATTTTGTCATAACTATCACTTTTAAAATTAATTAACTTTTAACACTCTTATCATGAAAACTGAATAATCACTAGATATTAAATTACTTAGTAATAACTATTAAGCTAAACAGTCTTGTATATCCAACACCAATGAATCCAACATTTTACGTGGAGCTTCCAAGTAAGATAATTGGGCAAGCCTTTCTAAATCTTCTGCAAAAACTTGATTAAGTTCTTTTCTTTCCACCACACCCCTTTGGACACTTCCTACTAGTGTGTCACTCCAAACCTTTTCGATAGGGCAGATACCAATGCTTGATAATTGTCAGGGCTCTCATCTTTTTTGTTTACTGTTCCACCTGTTCACTTTGATAGTTATTTCAAACTGAGCCTGATATGCTTCTTATGGTACTTTTCTATCATAGTCTTTTGGTTTCTCAATCAAGTAAAGTTGTTCAATTGGCCATCTAAATTCTGGGTTTGGTAGGGACATGGCTGAAGTGGGCCAAAAAAAGTTCTACAATAACAGATGACACAGCAGTAGTGGTAATAAATGTAGACCAAGTAAGTTTGGAATTCTTAGGCAGATGAAAAAAAAAGTGTGGCTGATTTTATCTTTGCCTTTACCAATTCATTTTATTAAATGTTTTATTCTGTCACTGATGTTGTTCTTTTCTACCACAGTGATCTCTTTTTAATACTAGAAATAAATGACCTTATAACACCAAAATTATTAAGTGTTATTTAAATAAAAACAACATATTGGTGTAAAAAAAGTCATTTATTTTTGGTATTAATATTCTTTTATACACCAATTAAAGACATTAATTAATGTGATCTTTTTTTTGTATGCCTTCAATTTTGTCATTATAGCCTTTAATTAATTCTTATTGTTGTAATCCCACTGTACATCTCTAATAGCTTCATTGATCTTGTCTTCAATCACTTTTTGTTTTTTAATTTTTCTTTAAATATTACATATCTGTCTTATAACTCCTCTCTTAAATCCCTTGATCTTGTTCTATTTATCTGTTTGGTTCTTCTTGTTCTTCCTTTCATTTTCCATCTCTTTCTTCTTGATTTTCTTTTAATTGTTCCATCATTTCCAGTAACAATTAGATATAATTCCATAACTGTGTTGTCATGTTGAAATTTAGTCAAAGTTCTATCTAAGTTTCACCAGAATAATTGTACTTCTGACAAAAGTGTAGTAACATGTTCTTTCATTAGGCAAGTTCTTTTAGATTACTTGATGAAAATATTGTGAAGCCCAGTCGTGTAACAGTAAGAAATTAGTTTATTCTTTTTATAACATTTCTGACATTTGTTTTGACACAAGTAGTAGGTTTAAGAGCACAAATAAAGTTTTAACATTAACTCCACAAATAAATGTAGTGCTAATCTCATATAAATTGGCAGACATATGCTTAACTTAACTAACTTAGCTTGATGAACAAATGCATAACACAACAAGAACACGCAATAATTGTGCATTAAATACGTAAATGGCACTGAATGAACTGAACTTGTATTTATAACTAATGTACTTGTTTAGATCTTGATTAATTTACTAGACCTTAAACTAATACATCCTCTAGCTAGCATCCAAAATAAAACATTGAAAATATAGCTTACAACATCATTTAAACATCTAAGCACTTTCAGTTTGAGTTTTCAATCATTTAAACCTTTTAACTTTCCTAATGTTAGGGTTCTAAATAAGAATAATAAAATATATCTTAATGATAAGAAAAAATTTGTAATATTTTAAACCAAAAAAGGAATTGGCTACTTTCAGTCAATACTGACATTTACCAAAGCATTGTAATAGCCCTTGTTGCTTGTACTGTCTTTCTTAAGCTTATAGGATATAACTTGATATAAAATAGTATTCTGTATTCTTCTATTGTATGTTTTTAATTGTTTTTATTTGCAGTTTGTAAAGTTTGCAAATATAGAGGAGGATACACCATCATATCATCGACGCTATGACTTCTTTGTGTCTAAGTTCTCATCTCTTTGTCACAACAACCACAATGATCCAGACATCAGAAATAGGTCAGAACATTTTTTTTTTCAGACAGGTTCATTGAATTAAGGTGACATAGTTGAAAAAATAATTTCTTAATTCAGTCTTAAATTATAAGCAAACTAGTGGTATGGTAATATACAATAAATATTATTACAATAATGCAATTTTTTACATAAGTAATACTTTAAAGACATGCTCAGTTAGTTATGAAACAAGTTATATTTATATACTATTACCATTGTCTTATCTTTTTATTTTTGTAGTGAACTTTTCATCCTGAAGGACTGGTATTATGTCATCTGTTCAAGTACCTCTTTATTTTTGACTCTAATTAACATTTTATTCACAAAGACTGGCATTGTGTTGTCTGTTTAAAATATTCCTCATTTTCATTCTAGTTAACATTTTGTCCACAAGGGGTAGCGTTGTGTCAACTGCTTACAATATTTTCTGATTTTTATTCTAATATTTCTTTGGCCATAAAAATTGACATTTTTAATTCATTTTTTTTGTTTTTAATTAAACTGGTGTTTAAAAGAACAAAAACTGTAAAGCTGGGATAGGTATTATTACTAAGGTTTTTAAAGACTGACATTTATTTTATATGTTTCAGGTTACGTTTTGCTGGACTTAAGGGATTAAAGGGTGTTGTTAGAAAAACTGTTAATGATGACCTTCAGGTCAACATCTGGGATGAAATCCACATGGAAAAGATAATTCCTTCTCTGTTATTTAACATGCAAGAAAATCAGTGAGTTTTGAAATATACGTATGGTTTATTGTTATTAAATACTTTTCTTTTTGATTTTGTGTGAAGTTTTAGATTAGTATGGCACATGTGCTATCTACTGATGTTCAATAGTATTATACTTCTGCTTCTATAAACTTTTAAAATGTTTTGGCTTGTCTTTAGGTTTAAAGTTAGATGAAAATAATTCCTAATTTAATCAGAATTTGTAGTGAAAAGTTTAGTGAACCTTGTCTAGTATTTCTAAAAAATGCTTAGTTTTGAAAAGGTATTATTAATTTTTGCTTCATAATTTCTTTTTAAGTTGGATATTCATTCTTGATAGATACTACTACAATAAAATATAAAGTTTACAGTGCCTTTGTATGTGTGAATGTTTGTATATACTGGTTGTAGAATAACTAAATTTACAATTGAGAAATATACAATTATGAAACATGATATTGGTTCATAATAGGGATTGCCAGGGATTTCACAAAAATTCTAGTAGAACATATGGGCAAAAACCATCTTAAAAAAGGAGACTTGTTCTTGAAACAACACTCAAGACTTTTTATCTCAATGGCTGATGTTGATAAAATATTGATAATAGCAAAAAAATGGATTTTATGGTTGTTACACAAAATTCAAAATTTATCCATTTGTTCTTCATATTGTTTTTGTTTCAAAAGCCTACACAAAAAATGGTTAGGAATATTTTATTCAACTCTGGACAAACCTACTAAAAAAATTCCTGCACTGGTCATAGAACAATTTTTTTTTGTTCATTCTTGTTCATTCATCACTTCTGGCCAAATTTCTCTTCAAAGCCATACAAGCACTGAAGCCTACAGCAATAATTACTAGGTATACTTTGCTAAAATCAATGCATGGCTAATAAACAAACTCTTGCAAAGGTTGTAGGGCTATTTTTAAGTTCATTCTTGAAATTCGATTTCAACCCTCTAAAATTTTGTAAGTTCTACTTCAATATCAACATAAGCTCTTTGAAGGCATTCAAGCATTGCAGAAATGTAGAAGCCATTTAAGTACTGTTATCCTAGTTGGAAATGCTTTATTTCGTTAGAGTAAACAGTGTGTATATTCATAACAATGTCTCCAGTCTTATTATTATTGATTATAGCTTTACAAGCCACTACAGAAAAAAATGGCTACAAATATTTAACTGAAACCTGGACAATTGTAATGAATGCAGTATTGAATATTTCATAGGTAGTTTTAAACGTAATTCAAGCTCCTTCGTTTTTTGCCCTAAAAAATTTCTCTCAAGTCCTTTACTTTCTGCCATTGAAAAAAATGTGGTGTTTACTAATGAGCATTAATTGGAAAATAATTTGTGAAACTTAGAGCGCATTATTTGGATCTGCTACATTGAAGATTCTACTGATTTTTGTGCTTCACTGAAATTGTGAGTGTGTATTTTAGTATTATTTTATTATTATTATTCATATTTTTGTTTCTGAAGCCTACAGCAAAATCAGCTGGTTATTTGGCACCAAAACCTAGACAAATATACTATATGAAACGCTGCAAGTGTTCATGACCTATTTAAATAGTTGATTATTTTTCCTTGAAAGTTGATATTTGTGATATTGTTGTGAGTGGCTTCCTTTGTACCGGATGTTTGTTTAAACACGTGCTTACATGAAACCTCAGGCACAAAACCATCTAGCTCAGTACATAATGGTTGAGTGGAAGAAAAGCCAGTGTAGCAATAAACTGTTGAAAAACATGTAACATTCAATTGAATGCATATGCACATATGTAGCATAAATGTACATAAAAAAACTTAAACAAGATAATTAAAAATTGTTAGTTTAAAAAGGGGCATAGGGATCGTCAAAAAAGAGCAGAAACAAGTTGAATCAAAATGCAAAGATTATATTTTAAAGCTAACAAGTAGGCTTGAAAATATAATCTTTGCAT
>NW_013671840.1:2170-7988 GCF_000517525.1 Limulus polyphemus | reverse complement strand
CTCTCGTCCTAAACCTAGCACTGTAGATTTTTGACTGATTCTGGGGTCCGTATCTGAGTTCCAGAGCCTCTACACGGTGCTCTATAGTTGTGTCTGTCTGCTGCTGTCAACTGTCCAAGTATTTCCAGTGATTGTCCCTTCAAACTCGTTGCCAGATATACAGCTTTCTGCTCCTCTGTCCATCCATTCATCTCTGCCAGTAGCTCAAATTGTGCTCTATATGCTTCCCACGGTGCCTTCCCATCGAATTCCTGTGGCTTCCTTCGCACTGGATCACTCCTATTACTGACATTCATATCTGGGATGTGACTTCTAACGGGACTGAATATGTCTGCATTAGGGTTTAGCTGCGGGCTCTGTAAGGGGCTTGCCATTGTCTGGGGCTGATTAAATCGATGGTCAATGTATCCTCCTTGTGTAAAAGACAATAAATCGTCCTTTAACGTATCTAATTCGCTTTTAAATTTACTAATGTTTTCCATTTGTACTTCTTGTTTCCTTTCTTGTTCCAGTTGCCACTGCTGTAGTCTCTCTTCTTGTTTCTTTTCTCGTTCTTCTTTTTTTATTTTCTTTCTCCTCTAACAACTGCTGTAATTTCGAGATTACAGCAGTTGTTGGAGGAAAAAGAAAAGAAACAAGAAGAAGCAGTGGCAAGAAAACCTACAACAATGGCAGCTCGAACAGCAAAATAAACAAGACTAATCTTTCTTGTTTCTTTTCTCGTTCTTCTTGTTTCTTTTCCTTTTCCTCCAACCACTGCTGTAATTTCTCTTCTCGTTCTTCTTGTTTCTTTTCTTTTTCCTCTAACAACTGTTGTAATCTCTCTTCTTGTTTAATTTCTCGTTCTTGTTTCTTTTGTTTTCTTGCAACTGCTGTTGTCTCTCTTCTTGTTTCTTTTGCTGTTCTTGTATTGCTGCCATCAAATCTGCTAAACTATAGTTTGATTTGCCGCTTCTCGTTTCCATCTTCTCTTTTTCTTCTTTTTTTTTATCCCACTTTCTGACACCAATTTGTTACGTCTCCGTTTGTTAATTGATTTTCCGTTGAAAATAAGTGTATCGGTAAAGTTATATTCAGAAAGAATAACCAGTTTTATTAAGAAAGGACTTGTGTCGCTAAAGTTTCGTGGGAACGAAGTTACGGAAAATCAACTAACGAACGGAGACGTAACAGCATTTTGATTCAACTTGTTTCGTTACTTTTTTGATGATCCCTATTCCCCTTTTTAAATTAACAATTTTTGATTATCTTGTTTATAATACTACAAGTATTTACAATAAAGAATAACCAACGATAAAAAGGTTTAGTATTCTTTAAATCCAAACTATTAAAACATTTTAGAAGAAAGCATGAATGATAAACTGACATAACTGTGAAAGTGTTTCTGGAGTAATGATCACTATAGAAAGTAACTTGTCAACTATAATTTAAAAAATGAGTGTGTTAGTGGAATAATTACTTTTTGGAGTAGTGATTAACTAACTTATATGAGTTTATAGGTTATCAAATATTATTATGCCACAAAAAAAAATATTTGTAAGTAAAGTATCTACTATGATAATCTATTCATATAAGAAATTTGGATAAACATGTAAGAAATGTTCTTTAAATATTCCATGTATATAAATTTTTAATTAATAACCCACCCTGGAATGTACTTAAACTAATGTTATGTTGAATGCAGTCAATCTAGTGAGACCCCAGATTCTCCCCAGGAGGAGACAACTCCATGGACATTGGCTGAGAACTGTCTACGTGAACTGATGGGTCGAGTTACTTTTGGTCATATCCGATCTGTGATACGCCCGGTTCTTAAGTATGTTAAATTGTGTTGATTAGTTGTAAACAAACACTGATTATGTAGGATTTTATAAAACTACTAGTTGAGTAAGTTAAGAAAGATTTATTACTATGTATGATTTGTGATTACAATTTACATTATTTCTTATGTTGAGAAATTATCATTGTTATCACATTAAACTAAAAGCATAAGGTGCAAAGAAAATGGTTTTTGACTGACCAACTTTTCAGTTGAACTGAACAGAACTTAAAAATATTGTGATTAATCATGTACATTATTTATTGGAATGATTGTAATGCTTCTTTTTTTTTCTCTCTCTCTCTCTCTCTTGAGTCTCATTTTTATGAATTATCTATTTCCTTGAAGTATAAGAAAATATAGCAACAATAAAGTAAAATTCAAACTTTCATGTAAGGTTTGCTCCACCAGGCACTTAAAATCTGTTCTTTCTTGCTAACAGACATCTGGATAATCATGAGCTGTGGGTTAAATCAGGTGCAAGCCATGTGTTTAAAGTCATCATGTATTCTATTCAGGTGAGTTTTAAAGTATTGTCCCCCCCAAAAAAAAACCCGGAGGAAATCACCTTTCAGGAGAAAGGAGCAACCAAAAACTCATCTTTCACCAAGGAAAGTAAATATCCAAATTAATTTAACTTTGATAGTTGAATGATATTACATGTGACTTTATCTTTTACTTTCTTCTGCATATACAAAAAAAAGGGAGCTCTGTAATTATGTTTATTCCCCCCCACACATAAAAATATATCTGATTCTTTGACTAAAAT
The DNA here is from genome assembly GCF_000517525.1 of Limulus polyphemus. Taxonomy (NCBI): domain Eukaryota; kingdom Metazoa; phylum Arthropoda; class Merostomata; order Xiphosura; family Limulidae; genus Limulus; species Limulus polyphemus. The sequence goes on along the minus strand of NW_013671840.1, from coordinate 5,400 downwards.
ATGTGTCTATGTCTTGAGTTTGCATATTGATGAGTATAGCAAATATCATTACAATAAGATAATGTTTACTATAATGGACATAGCGTGTATATCAGTATCTATGTATGTAACTAAAATTCCTGTGTCATCTATTGAATGGCACCACAAACAAAAATCCATAAAAAATTTCACACTTTGGGTATTCAAGATTCAGACAATTAGAAAAATAACTGTGGTATGTGCAACAACCATTTATTTACAATAGAACACAATGTAAAATTAAAGTACTCTCCTCACAACAAGAACATGACTTTCTCTAGGTCTATACGTGAGGGTTTGATGATATCTTAATTGGTGTGATTTTTAGTTGTAATAATGAGAAACTGGAGTTCTTAAAAAACTATTTTTTTCAATAAATGGCAAATAAATAAACTTATATAAAAAATAAACATTACAGTTTAATACTTTGCTAGTTATTACTAGCACAATGGTGTTTTTGCTAGTAATTCTTAATCAGTGTTTACATTCGAAATGGTGTATTAAACTGTTTTACACTCACAAAAAGAAATCTATCATTCTATAGGTATATGAAGAACTTGTAGAATTTTGCCACAAGTTAATTCTTCACATTGTTAGTCGACACTGGGCAGCTGGTACATAATTGAATAGAGTTGTTTAAGCATTTCTTTAACAACAAGTAAAAGCTTGGAATGGTCTATTCTTTCATTGGGGGGTGTGTCTTGAGCCAGACTAGTTTTGGAGAATTCCACTTCTCATCAGGGACCCTGGACACTACCACCATTTAAATAACAGACCAAACCACACCTTTATAGTAGTGAGGTATCGAAAATCGAAATGGTATACTTAAGTGTTTTACACTCACAAAAAAGAAACCTATCATTCTATAGGTACTTGAAGAACTTGTAGCATTTTGCGCACAGTTTAATTATTCATATTGTTAGACTACACTGAGCAGCTGGTACATGATTTTAGTGTCCAGGGTCACTGATGAGGAGTGGAATTCTCAGAAACTAGTCTGGCTCAAGACACACCCCCAATGAAAGAATAGACCATTCCAAGCTTTTACTTGTTGTTAAAGAAATGTTCAAACAACTCTATTCAATTTTTTTCCCAACCCACGGAGGGTGTACCTCAGAAGCATGAAACCCTTGGTGTTTCTTCATCCTGGGCTGACTGCTTGGACTCGGATAGCTCTTCAGCTACTAGGGATGTCCCGTGACTATCATATGCTGCCATTGCCTCATTGTCGTCCTCTGGTTCAACTACCTCTACTGTCTCCTGCTGGTTCTACTTCGGCTACCATTCCTGCCTCCACTCGATCCGCCTATTATGGTGAAGTGCTCAGACCTATGGAAACTACTGAAACTCCTCAGATTACTGTGCTCCTACTTTCGGGCATGGATCCCCCATATTTCTCTACCAGGACCCTCTTTCTCGAACTTTCTAAATACTGCTTTCGTTCTGATGTTCATCAACTAATTCCAATGAGAAATGGCATAATTGTGAAAACTGGTAACTGTCAATTGTGTGATGTTCTGCATAACAAAATGGGCCTGCTTAATCTGGGTCAATCTACCATGCTCACTCAACTTCGCTCCCCTGCTCTAAAACAACAACCTCCTCCTCGTTGTACACCTCTTTTCTCTTGTGTCATCCATGGTGTGGGTCCCGACATCACTGAAAAAGAGATCCTCTCCGAACTTCTACTTGAAAACATATCAGTCAAGCATGCCATTTGCATTCAAAATTCCTCTGATCCATCTCCTGTCTAATGGAGCATTTCTTTTCCATCAGGTTGAGGCCCTCCAGGCTCTGCACTGCGAGAGGTGCCTATTATACAACTCGCATACCACTGCTAAATGCCGTAACCAATCAGTTTGTTCTCATTGTTGCAGACCTCATCTCCTTCACCAGTGCTTTCGCTTAAGCTCTCCTCCCCTCTGCAACACTTGCCATCTTGATCATCCTACATACTCCTCTAAGTGTCAGGGTAAACCTCCCCCCAAGACTGATGATCCAGCTTCTGTTGCTCCAATGCATACCACCGATGCCATTTCACCTCTGCTGTTTCCTACCATGGAGGATATCATCCATTTTGTCACATTAATACTACAGAATGCCCTCCCTTTCCAACGTACATTCGCTCTAGATCATATTATCCATGCTTCTAAGTCTGTCTTTCGCCTTCACATGCAGACCACTTATTCTGGACTTAACTCTCACTTTCTATTTCATTGTCTATGGGATCTAGAGACTAAAAGTTGAAGTATTTATTTGTCAATATTCACTCTCTTTATCAAAACCTCCTCCTTCTGGAGATCTTGTTAGATAGTGGCTCCTATTATTGTGTTCTCCTTAATGAAACTTTTCTGAAACCCACTCACAGGATCCATCTACCAGGGTACACTCTTCATCGCCATGATCATCCTATGGGTCCGGCCGAAGGAGGTGTGGCAATTGCTACTCGTACTCGCCATCCCGTGCACCTACATTTCCTTCTGCAGTCCACTTACCCTGAACATTGGGTAGCCACTGTTTACTCCTCATCTTATATCATCACTATTGCAACTATCTACATTCGTCCCGGAGTTCCCTTGCCCAATGCTTTTCTCTCCTTTCTGCACCACTCTTTTCGCACCTATATTATTCTTGCTGATGTCAATTACAACAGTAGGACCTCTGCCGAACTTGCCCATTTTCAGTCCTCCTTATGTTCCCTTTCTGGTTCGTTGCTACCCCTGCCTGCCCTAGTCGTCCAGTTTCTCATTCGTCACCTGATATTGTCTTTGCATCTTCCAACCTGGTTTCTTTTATCACTCTCCAGATGTGTCCTCTCGTTGGTAGTGATTATTTCCCCATAGAACTTTGTGTCCATTCACAGTCCTTGTCTGTTCCTTGTGCTTCCATTGGATTCATCTAAATTTTTGTTCTGCCGACTGGAAATCTTATGCATCACACATTACTAATGCCATACCAGATATGGATCGATCTCTTACTACAGCAGCTGATGTTGACTCATTCACCACCTTACTCACCACTCTTCTCTCTGATGCCAGTGCTTTATACATACCGACTTCTTCTTCAGCTCCCCATAAACCAGCCTTACCTCGTGGAGCTGTAGATCTGTTACATCTCTCTTCCACTTTATTGTGTGAATACTGTCAGTCTCATGATCCTTTGTTGCTGCAACAATCCAGGGGTCTTCAACATACTGCCCGTAATTTTGTTCG
>NW_013671840.1:0-1306 GCF_000517525.1 Limulus polyphemus | reverse complement strand
AATTGCAAATGTTACACTTTCCTATTCCCTATATTCGTCTCATCTCCTCTTTTCTACACAGGCAGTGTGCCACTATTTCGATTGATGGGATTCTCTCTCGCAGTTTCACACTACATGCTGGAGTCCCACAAGATTCTTTGTTGTCTCCCTCTCTGTACGTTCTCTGTGTTGCTGATATGCCTTGTTCCCAGCCTCCTCTTCAGTTGTTTCAATATGCTGATGATACAACTTCGGTAGCCCATTGTTCCACAATGTCCACTCTGAACAAGCTATTCCAGGCTGCTGTAAATTTTTTTGTCTTGGTGTCGCTGCTGGTGGCTATCCCTCAATGTCCCTAAGACATGAGCTATTCTTTTTGGTCCAACACGTCGTAAGTTTTGCCCTTGCCATGACCTGTCTCTATTTGATGTCCAGGTCGACAATGTCCCGATCCCCCTTTCCGACTCCATGACTTATCTAGGCATTGTTTTTGATAGGTATGTTACTTGGAAGCCATACCTATTTGCCCTTTCTGCTAAGGTTACTCGACGTCTTCATCTCCTCTGTTCTCTCACTGGTACCTTCTGGGGCCTGAACCCTCCACTTCTGCTATACACATACAAGACATTTATCAGACCCTGCTTTACCTATGGAAATACAGCCTGGATATCTGCTTTTCTGACCTTCTACACTCTGGCTCGCCTTTGGCGTCAAACTCCCAAGTCCCACTTCTGACTGTATCAACATTCCTTACATTTTGTTACACTTTCAACAGCTTCACACTCGCTATGTAAATAAATGTTTTCTTGATCACAATCTCATCTTATCCGATGTTCTCGCCACCACGGTACTCACTTCGAGAAGCATTTTGGCACCAGCTAATCACCTACTGGACCTCTATGTTATGCCACTTCCAGCTGACAGTCCCGACCACGTCGAGATGCCGATGTCCCCTCTTCCCCATTTATCTATCCTGATTCATAATACTCGCAATACCCGTTGCCAGTGCCCACACTTTCTCCAATAATTTATATAGACTGATCAGTGTTCACCCATATTTCTCTGGATTGTCTCCTCCATCTGCAAATATCGCATTTTCCCCATTTTCTGCCTCCTGTGCTGACTTGTATGCTTACCCTTCTTTTATTCATTTTCACCATTTTTCTTTTTTCGTCACTTGACTGAAGAAAGGGTGTAACCCTCTACTGGCCCGCCGGTCCCCAGGGATTGGAATGAAATAACGCATATGTTGTTATCATTGTTATTTCATTGGTGGAAGTGTCCAGGTTCACTGATGAGGAGTGGAATTTTCTGAAACTAGTCTGGC